>NC_055966.1:14814400-14821900 GCF_018492685.1 Alosa sapidissima
AGTCTTCTTCGAAACTACAATCTGACTACATTTTTGAGGCGCGTTTGGATACTTCCGCTGTCTCATCCGGATTTACTCGTATTCGTTTTTTTCCGCAGAGAAGCGATAGGGGGAGACGAAACACCCACCAAACGACCCAGAAAGTGTTGTAGAACCATCAGAACGACTCTCAACCTGCATAATTAAGGTAATTTTTGCTAAAATTGTTGCATAGTGCTTCTTTAACGTTCCCCTGAGCAAACCACGCTGAACAACATTCACTCAGTAGGTGTGGAACTAAACACTCCATGCCTTTCCCAGTCTGGCTTATGAATGCTACCAAAGACTTGTGTCTGCACTTGTTAACCCCGCAACTACACAGAGAGAGACATCAGCGAGGCGATGCGCCCTGTTTTCATATTCTCCAATTACATGCAAATGTTTTGGATTTTGAAGCTAATTACTCAAATCAAAGAGTGCTATCGCTTCTGGGTCATCAGCAGGGTAGATACTCACTGCTTACATACAGTATACCTAAAATCACCCTTGTATTTAAACTGCACTTTCTCTTTTATGAAAATGTATGTTGCCTTTTTCTGATCGAGGTGAAACTGATGTATGATGAGGTTTGCATTTTACTGACACACAAAAAAAGAGGCAGCAGTAAGGCTGAAGCTAAGGAAACAATGACACACACAGACACAAAAATACACACAAAGGTGTGAGAGCCCATTAAGAAAACGTATATCACACTATTGACAGTTTGCTAACTGCACAGACAAGACCATTTTCAGTGTTCACAGTAAATATCTGTTGTGTGTGCCTTCATGTATCTCTCACTGATAAAACAGGCACAGGCTCTAAAGGTGCTGTCCAAGCCAGGCCTCAGAATAATGTTTCTGAGGAGAGTTTTGGATCAGTGATCCTTCTAAACTACACTGTAAGCTATATCAATTCCCTGACATTTACACAGCCGCACATCTTGGGAGAGATAACATCAGTGATTTAAACTCTGGCATAATAAACGTATTATGGTTAGGCCCAGCACGAGAGTACACACACACACACACACACGCACACACACACACACACACACACACACACACACACACACACACACACACACATGTACACACACACACACACACCAACGCACACACACACGTACACACACACGCACACACACACACACACACACACACACACACACACACACGAGATGAACAGGTTGCAGTGGCACCCGACCTTTCTATAGCTTTCCCAGAGTTTGTTTTCCCAGTCAATCACTCTGGCCAACTCCAGCATCCGAGCAGGCTGGCCTTTGACCTGTTGACCACCCCCACCTCCCCCCTCTCTCAGAGAGAGTGACCAGCCTTCCAGTGGCGCCGTGGCCTTGTAACGGATCCGCTTAGCCCAAAATGGGTGCATCAGATCCTTGTGGCCCAACGGGTCAGAACTCAATAAATCACTGGTGACATGTTGACCTGCTACAGGGTGTGTGTGTGAAAGAGATCACTTTTTTTCCAATATCGCTGACCAGCT
This sequence comes from Alosa sapidissima, assembly GCF_018492685.1. NCBI lineage: Eukaryota > Metazoa > Chordata > Actinopteri > Clupeiformes > Clupeidae > Alosa > Alosa sapidissima. The sequence continues at coordinate 14,815,922 of NC_055966.1, forward strand.
ACACACACAAATTGTCAACCACTTCTCTTTGCATATGATTCCTTAATGTATGAGTGAGTGCAAATCTATGTGTGTGTGTGTGTGTATGTATATGTGTAATGTCTTTGTATGTGTTTGTGTGTGTCTGTGTGTGTGTGTGTGTAATGTCTTTGTATGTGTATGTGTGTGTGTGTATTTGTATAATGTCTGTATGTGTGTGTGTGTATGTATTGTGTGTGTGTGTGTGTGTGTGTGTGTGTGTGTGTGTGTGTGTGTATGTATTGTGTGTGTGTATGTATTGTGTGTGTGTGTGTGTGTGTGTGTGTGTGTGTGTGTGTGTGTGTGTGTGTGTGTGTGTGTGTGTGTATGCTGCATTTCAAGCATTCCGTCCAATCTGAGCGGTGGAACCCGCTCACTCTACATACTTATGCGCTTCTCCACACTTAATGATTTTGTCAGTGGTGATTACTATCTCACAATGAATCACACATAACAAATGTGTGTCAGGCTGATGAGGAACGGTCCAGAATCCTCAGGCCATCAGTCAAAGCTAACTCTAAAGGAGGAATGTGTCTCAACGCTCCGGTGATGTCACAGTGGTCTAATCACCGTGGCGATCCTCGTCCATCTTAAAGGTCCTCGGAGGTGCGGGGAGAGAGAGAAATCTCCCGAGTAAAGAGACACAGCCTCCTCTTCCTCGGGCTATGCAGCGAGATTAGAGGCTGTCATTGTTCAGGAAGACATCACTCCTCCAGGTGCCTGATCCACGCTGAAACAGACACACTGGCCCAACAACAACAGGGGAATGGTCTCATAGGAGAGAACAGGTCTGAGATGGCTCAGCTCAAGTGTATATGAAAATAAGTGTCCATTATGATTGATATCAACATTTACATACTCAGCTGTGTTTCACATCTGTCTGTTTGATTCCGCTTGTCTTTCTCTGTGTGTGTGTGTGTGTGTGTGTGTCTCTCTCTCTCTCTCTCTCTGTGTTTGTGTGTATGTATGTGTGTGTGTGTGTGTGTGTGTGTGTGTGTTTGTGCGCGTGTCTGTGTGTCTGTGTGTATTGCTTTGTTGATTGAATGGCAGTATGTGTGTTATACTTCATCAAAGATTTGACCTCTGAACCTGGTTCTATCAATCTACTGAGAAGAACAGGGGCAATCGTTAGCTCATGGTTTGCCCCTGTGGAAAAACAAATGAAAGACTAGCTCTATCTGCCCCTGTGGCAACTGACACCTTGTACTTCTTCTAGTTATAGATCAAGCTGAGAGCCACACTTGTCCACTCAAACTACTTTCAACAACATTTGTGTGTGTGTGTGTGTGTGTGTGTGTGTCTGTGCTGGCCTGTGGTATCAATAAAGACCATGCTAAAGGGGTGTGAGGTTTAACAGCAGGGTAGCTGCAAGGTTATAAAAGTGCCCTCCCCCCCCACACACACACCCTCTACACACATTCTCTCTCACTGCACCATACTAGCCTGTATTTAGTCACTAGAGGGATCTGAGTGTGCTGCTGTAATCCATTAATAGAGCACAAACACCATTGCCACCTCCTTCACACCACAGCTTCTTCATAAGAGGATCTACGCTAGACATCTCTGCAACACTTTATGTTATTGAGCATTATGCATGGTAGTTAAACCAGGCACTGTAACAAAGCAATCACCACTGTGCATTCAGCACACACAAATATACCCTCACTTAAGTCTAATCCAATTGTAGTATGTGAGGAAAGTGTACTCCAGTGGGACAAGTATACTTGGGAGGACTGCCTAGCATTGGACAATACATTGTAACGAAGGCACTTGATGCAAAACAAGACACTCTGCACTTCATAAGATATATTGTAAGGAGCTCAATATCATAAAGATGACTATTGCAGCTATTGCTTCAGGCAGTTGTTAGCATTGTATTTACATTGAACATTGTCAGTCATTCAGAGGAAGGTTTTCCACACTGGGACTGCAGGGGAAGGTTATCCGTGAATCACACTGTCATTTGCTTCATAAACCCTCTAGTTTTGCAGATGGCATCTTCATCATCGTAACTAACCTAATGTCCTTGGCTGTCATTGTCAGTGAAATTTAAATGTGAGACACACTGACAATTCATGTTCTCAGGTCCTGTGTTCTGAATTACTCCAATGGCATCATTCGGTTGGACACAAGGTCTCTTTCACTGTCTCTCTCTCTCTCACACACACACACAAACACACACACACACAAAGAGTGTGAGGCAGAAAGATGAAGAGACACAGGCAGAGAAAAAGTGAAAAAGTGAGAGCGAGAAACAAACCGACACAAACAGAGAGGGACAGAGAGGAGAGACAGAAACAGAGTGAGAGAGAGAGAGATAAAAAAGAGGTAGAAAAAGGGAGACAGAGTCAGAAAAGGGGGATCAGGATCTGAAAGCGAGAGAAACAGTAGAGAAGAAAGGTAGAAGCCGAACGAGAGAGAGAGAGAGAGAGAGAGAGAGCTGGGTTGAATAAACAGTTATGTTTTGTCCTAATCCCAGTAAAGCGGCGGCAGGCTGCTCCGGGGGGGAGATGAGAACTGTCACTCAGCAGCGTAATCTCCCCCCTCTCCTCTGCCACCGCCTGATCCCACATCTAATGCAGCTAATTTCCTGTGGGCCAATGGGTGTGTGTGTGTGTGTGTGTGTGTGTGTGTGTGTGTGTGTGTTAGTGTGCGAGGATGCGTCCAAACATGATTCCATGTGTGTATGTATTTGTGTGACATGCATAAACATCCACCAAGCTTTTTGCTTGGATATGTCACTATTGTCCGTTCTTGCTTTCTTTTTGTTGTTTATTTGACCTGTCTGCATGTGGTGTATTTCACATTGTAATTGTATTACACATGTAAACTCAGGCCTGTGTGTGTTTATGCATTTCAGTGCATAGGGCCTGCAGTATGTAGTAGAAGAGTGTGTTTGTGGGTTTTGACAGACGTGTTTGCGAAGTCATGGAGATTTCTGGCTCAGTGGTGAGAGGAGGAGAAGATGGATGGATGTGTTTGTAAGTAAGTGTGAGAGTGAGGTGTGTGTGTGTGTGTGTGTGTGTGTGTGTGTGTGTGTGTGTGTGTGTGTGTGTGTGTGTGTGTGTGTGTGTGTGTGTTTGTGTGTGTGCGTCTGTAAGGGTAGCTGCGGGCACGGTCAGACTGGATGTGTTGTGCACAGGTGTTGTAAGAATTAGGAGCAGGGTTGCTCTGCTGTCACAGTACTGAGAGATTCAGACAGCTGAGCTCTCTCTCACTCTCACTCCCTCTCTCTCTCCCTCTCATGCATCTCTCACTTTATACCTTGCATCTCTCTCTCTCTCTCTCTCTCACTCTTTCTATGCTTCTGCCCTTGTCTCTGACTCCCTCTCTCACACTCCCCCAGCCTCTGAAAAACAGCCCTGGAGGTGTGACTGACCAACACCTCACACTAACGTATGTACGAAATGTATGTGTACCACCAGCAAGCGTGAGCACTTATATCCACCCATATGTCACACTGCACTCTGCCCACCATTTCTACCTAATTCAAGTTTATATGTTTAGGAGGATTGGTCATTGGGTGGTGTGTGTGTGTGTGTGTGTGTGTGTGTGTGTGTGTGTGTGTGTGTGTGTGTGTGTGTGTGTGTGTGTGTGTGTGTGTGTGTCTGTATGTGAGGGGGTGGAGTGGGGGCCAACATAACTCTTCCCCATCCCTGTCCGTCTGTGTGGGAGGACAGAAAGGGTTAAAGAGGCACACGCTTTAAAAGACAACAGATTGCGATTGGTCCACTGGGAGCAGATGAAAAGCTGCTCGCCGCGTCTCTTGAGGGGGGTGGGGGGGTTAACGCCAAGTGTTTTTATTTACAGAAACTTTGTGCATGAACTTTAGGGACCGCACAAGCTGGATAGCTGAGTGGAAAGGATAGACAGAGAGAAAAAAAGGAGAAGAAGAAAGGAGAGAGAGAAAGAAAGAAAATACAAAACAAGAAAGAATGAATAAGAAAAAAAAAAGAAGACAGAATAAAACAAAAGAAAGACATTCTGTGGTGAACAACAGTGATCATAATTACATTTTAATTTGAATGATTAAAAAAGTGAAAAAGCACGTATCTGTGAAATGGCATGTCATAAATGACAGCTGAATGCTGTGTTAACGATGTTAATGAATAATGTTTTTGAATAACAGACACCGTGTTTTCCCCCTTGTGTCGTGTTTACCTCTACAGCTTTCGAAACAACAAAACAAAACAAAACAAACGACAGACGACGGAAAAACTGCCTATGGATACAGGAGCAATTTGCGGAGCTTGATAGACGTTTTTCCAACCTTAAATATTCAACTCGGGCTTAATTAGCGGGGTTTGATGTGGGCTACTGTTCCGAGTGGATCGTGCGTGGCCATTGACAGCTCTAATCAAGGATGTGGCGACTAATAATCAAGCCGTGCGATGCCTCATTCGTCCGCGCACATTACGGCCCATTAACTCCCCTTTAGGAATGAGAGGGAACGGAGCAGACTCTGTCACCTGAGGAGCAGCCGCCTCCCCGCTCATGCTAATCAAAAGCTAGTGTACGGCCATCAGCCATAATTGGTTGACCCCTCGGTTGTTGTAAAATTAGCATTTCAAAAAATGAGAGAATAGACAGAATGGAGGGAAAAAAAGAAGGAAGGATAGAAAGAACAAAAAAGAAAGAAAAAAAGAAAAAAGAGAGAAAGTGGAGCGTGTGGCCCACTCATCTGGTGAGCTGGTGTGGAGGTGGCGTCTGGGGCAGTAGCGGCCAAGGCACACATCTGGAGGAGCACACACACACACACACACACATACATACACACACACACACACACACAGACACACATGTACACATGCACACACACACACACACACACACACACACACACACACACACACACACACACACACGTCACTCAGACTATTAGGGGCCCATGTGTGCACGTCACATCACCCGTGGCCCCCATGGGCCCCTGTGCACCTTACATCACCATCTCACACACACCAGCCACACACACACACACACACACACACACACACACACACACACACACACACACACACACACAGAAGAGCAGACACATGTTCATTCATTCATTTAGCTGCTGGATTGACTCAAACCCTTTCCAACCTTATTCTGGCCTCTGTTATTCCCCCAACACCACACTGCTTACTGTATCTCTTCCCTATAGTGCTTCTCCTCTAGCCCAAAGCCATTACCAGTGCAGCCCAAACAAAGCCATTAACACATAACGCTGCCTGCTTCTCCTACTCAGTCAGTGCATGGATGGACTCCTTTGTGCTTCTTTAATTAATTCAATAATTAATCATTTGCTGCCCCCACTTTGGTTAAATGACTCCACGTGGGTTTCTGGGCCCGGCCGCCCGGCAGTGGAGGAGGAAACCGCAGGTCGGCCCCCGGCCCAGTCTGGGGGGGGGGGGGGGGGGGTCGGGTGTGTGTGTGTGTGTGTGTGTGTGTGTTTGGGGGGGGGGGGGGGGGGGGGGTGTTGGATGTAAATGCTTTGTGTTTAAGTGCATCAAAATGCACACAGCTGGGAGTGCTTGCAAGTTCTCTGGCCTGCTAAACTATTAACTCGCTCCTAACTTAACTCGCTCCACACTTTTTTCTTACACTTTCTTAGTGTTTTCTCAAGACAAACCCATTTTTGGACTTGGACTTTATTCACAGATTATTTCTGCAAACACCTTTGAATACAGATCTGTGTGTGCTCTAAAAAGGAAACAACACCAATCTAAACTCAAGTAACACTAATGCAATCTCAGACAGGATATGTGTAGAACCCTCATCTTTGTAGTCATTTGGTATAGTAAATTACTTTTTTTTAATGAGAGGGCAGTGGAGAATGACAGGAAGCAAGTGGGAGAGAGAGTCGGGGTGGGATCTGGAAAGGACCACGGGGTGGGAATCGAACCTGGGTCGCCGGCGTACAGTGCAGGTGCCCCAGCCAGTCGTGGCACGGCTGGGGCCATAGTAAATCACTTTGGA
>NC_055966.1:14829400-14834400 GCF_018492685.1 Alosa sapidissima
ACTGCCTTTATCAGAATATGTGTTACACACAGAGAGTATTACACACTGCCTTTATCACAATAAGTCTACTACAGGAGCAGTGAAACCTACTGGGTAAGGAAGAGTGACAGTATAGCTTGTTATTGCATGACAGTGTGGTTAGGATAGGAGCTAGGATCAGGCTTGCTCCAGGACTTTGTTAGCACCTATGTAAAATATGACAACTTACACCCAGTCCAAAATCAGTACAGCGCCCTCCACAATTATTGAAATGGTGATTGATGCAAGCACGGAGGTAAAATCCAACCTTTAAGGGAAGTACATTTATTCTGAGAAGAAAATATCTCCATAAAGAGATACTATTTTAAATCAAAACGCATGTGCCACAACTGGCACCCCTGGATTTAATTATTTGTAAAGCCTCCCCTTGCCAACGAAGGAGCTCTTAGTCTTCTTTATAGCATCTCATAAAGTTATAAGAGAGAAAAGAAGAATACAAAGCATCGAGATTTTGATTTAAAATGTCCTGGAATTTCACAGAGTTTGTGATACCATGAACCCTAATATGGTTTCCAGGTCCTTAAATTCCAGGTCCAGGATTAAAAACAGCCCTAGAACATCACAGACGCTCCACCATACACACTTAGAGATGACATTCTTTTCAGTAGTCATTCTGCTATGTACGCCAAACCCATATGTGTGTGTGTGTGTGTATGTGTGTGTGTGTGTGTGTGCATCTCTTGGCTTTGCTGGGAGGCAGGTAACAGTAGCAGAGAGGAGAGCTCTCTGTGCAGCCTCCTTGGTAAACAGTGCCTGAGCTGGCTGGTCAAGCCCTGGATGTCTTCCCAGAGTCCACCAACCACACAGATGGGCTGCTTTGGTTGCACCGTGTGTGTGTTTGTGTGTATTTGTGTGTGTGTGTGTGTGTGTGTGTGTGTGTGTGTGTGTGTGTGTGTGTGTGTGTGTGTGTGTGTGTGTGTGTGTGTGTGTGTGTGTGTCTGTCTGTGTACTTCTGCCTATTTGTGTGTAAACTCATGTCTGTCTGTCTGTGACTGTGTGTGTGTGTGTGTGTCTATGTGTACATACTGTTTGAGTAAAATGGAGGGGAGATTTTCTTCCTTTGCTGTACTGCCAATCCCCGCCGTCACAACAAGAACCAAACGACCAGAACTCAAGCCGGCGACTGAAACCCACACGCCTGTTCTGAGCTCTGAGGATTGGCGTCAGCCGGCAGATTAGATTTGTCGGCGGCGTTTTTCAATCAGAGCAGCTTTGTGAGGCGTTTGCCGCCGCCTTCCTGGAAGATTTCACCGAGGGAAGCCGGTGAATCCAGAGGGGCCTCGTGGCTAAACAGAGCCATCGCCGGAGTTTTGATGCCAACCGTCATTTCCTCAGTCTTGTGCCATGTCTGATCAAACCTCCCCTTTCAGATCAAACGGAATATGTCTTCTTTACATGGGTGGATATGCTTTATTTCATATACACATCGTTTCATGCCAACATTCCAGAATACCCATGAAGAATAAACACACACACGCAGAGGCACACACACACACACACACACACACACACACACACACACACACACAAACAAGAAATCCCAAAACAAATAACAACCAACAGAAGTCTGGAGAGAGGCGGTAAACATTATGGTTTGGATTTTCTTTTGCTTTTCAGCACATAAGTTTCAAAATGTCAAAGGAAAACGCTCTTGGGGACTGGAAAAAATCAGAGAAAGAAAGAGAGAGAAACTGAGAAAGAGTGAAAGAAAAAAAGCAGAAAGAAAAAGAAAGAATGAATGAGAAAAAGAAAGAAAAAAAGAGGGAAAAAAACTAAAACTGATTTCTAAACCAGACAGCATTATGTGCAAGCGTCTTGGCCATCCATGCCAAGGTTAAAATTTCCAATGCTAATATGAACTTTGCATAAGTTCTTATAATGGCACGGTCCCTTCAGCCTGGTTATTGTTTTTCAACCCAACTAAAAAGCAAAGCTCAGAAAATTCCTGGGCAAATATAAACTTTGCTTAAGTACTTATACGGCTACTCACCCAACCCCTCATCCCCCAATACATACACACACACACACACACACACACACACACACACACACACACACATATGCAGGCCAAAAGCACAAACCCTGTAGAGAATACAAAGTGACCGTGCTAAGCCAGTCCCCACCTCCGGACAAAAGAATGAGCCCCCCTCAAAGCAGCTCAGTTCCTTTAGCTAACAGTGCTGCGGGAGCCTTTAAACGTGACCGTGTTTGAGGATGCTTTGCTGCACAAAACACTAGTGCGCTCAATCTGCCTCTTGTGATCTCTCCTCTCTCTATCTCTCTCTATCCCCCCTCTCTCTTTCTTTCTCATTTTCTCTTCTCTTTTCCAACCCACCCTCCCACTATTTCTCTCTCTGCCGACGCAAGCAGGGAAATTTGACAAAATGAACTCCCGTTGAAGAATGTGCTGTCTTTTCTTTAAGCTTCTCTGATCAATCTGACTGGGTATTTTTGTTGCTGTCATTTTATTTTTCACACATGAGGAAATTCTTTTTATAATTGAATGATGATAAAAGATAACAAATGTCAGGTGAAGTTATGTTTTTTAACAATTTGGGCTAATTGTAAGTGTAATTGAAATATGGGAGTAAAACAAAAGCAAAAGGTTTCTTGGGTGAATGAAACAGGCCAATTCATAATTACACAGAAATAAATGCAGATTATACAACACACACACACAAACAGACACACGCACACACACACATACACAAATACACACACACGCACACACACACACACATACACACGCACACACGCACACACACAGACACAGACACAGACACAGACACACACACACACACACACACACACACACACACACACACACACACACACACACACATACACAAATACATACATGCACAGACATGCACACACACAGACAAGCACACACACGCACACGTTCACACCTACACATACATACATACACACACACACACACACACACACACACACACACACACACACACACACACACATTCTTTCTCCAAGTCTACATGCTGCAGGGCATGGTTAATTGGTATTTGAAAGATTTACCAGTTAATGGCAGGCCAGTGCTTTTGTGTGTGGTGACCAGTGTGAAGTGTTATCATTAGTAATACTATTAACACCTCCCTCACACACCGCACCCCCCCCCCCCTCCACTAACACTTCCCTCACGCACCCCCCCCCCCTCCACACACACACACACACACACACACAAACACACCCATCATTAGTAATACGATGAACAGTTCCCTCATCCCCCCACACCTCCCTTACACACCGCACTGCCCCCCCCCCCCCATTACATGCTGTTCCAGTCACCGACAGACAAACCCCACCCCTAACTACAATGTGGGATTGATAGCTAATTTAGCACAAGCTACTGGTTAAACAGCCACTGCTCTAAAGTTCAGATTTAGCTGCAGCTAAATATATTGACTTTACCAAGCAGTCTGATGTATCCCGGACTTCGCCTTTTGACTCAACAAATGTCCATTGTTCATGTGGATGAAAATGGCAGCCGTGGTCAATCATGTGTCACGTGTCACATCCTGTCAGGCATACACAGTAATGTCAGGTGTCACTGACACTGACAGCTCTCTTTATCTCCCCTCTCACCCCTCTCCTCATCTCCTCTCCTCTCCTCCTCTCTCCTCTCCTCTCCTCCTCTCCTCTCCTCCTCTCTCCTCTCCTCTCCCCATCTCCTCTCACCCCTCTCCCCATCTTCTCCTCTCCTCTCCTCTCCTCTCCTCCTCTCCTCTCCTCTCCTCTTCCCATCTCCTCTCTACCTCTCTCCTCAGCCCTGCTCCACTCTGCTCTTGCTGGCCAGAGATGGTAATTACCTTGTTAATATATTAGTGCTGAGCATCGATTACCTGCCTAATCCTATCAGAGTCTGCTCATTGATCCCTCATTGAGTGCCAACAATACGCACTTTCAGCGCGCGCCGCTCAATAGCGCTCCCACAATGGGCTCACTCGCAGCTAATTGGCTAAAATAAGCCAAACATTTTGCTTTCTCGCGCCGCTCACCCGATCAATGGGGAGTGTGGCTGTTGAATTCAGATGACTTTCTTAACAACGAAGCAGTTCCCCCCCCCCCCCCTCTTCTCCCTCTCTTCATCTCACTCTGTCTGTCTCTCTCTCCTCATCTGCCTGTCTCTCTCTTTCTTCTCCCTCTCTCTATATCCCTCTCTCTTTCTGTTTATTTCTGTGTTCTTTCCTAATAACATCCCTTTGGTTGACTGGGTCCTGTACTCGTTCTTCATTTTGTGACACTGCATTTTTCTCTTTGTGTCCATTTGTTTGTTTGCTGTCTGGTTGGCGGCGACATTGCCAGAAGCAGTGTGCATCTTCCTTTGTTTCACTCCTTTCATCCTCCTGTGTTTCTGTCCTCTCTTCTGCCTTCCAGTTCTGTCTCTCTTTTCTTTCACTTGTCTCCCTCTCTTCCTGCACTCTGTCTTGTGGTTTTGCATCCATTACCCTCCCAGATTCTATTCCTGTCCCTTCTATAGCTCTCCCCTCTCATTTCTCTGTCACAGGCTTGTCTGCTGTCTCACCCACTCCCATGTTAAATTCAATTCCAATACGTTTTATGTATGACAAAGAAAAGAAAAATAGTCAAAGAAAAATAGTGCTGACAAAGCATTGAAAACAGAAACATAGAAGTGCAGTAACAGTGAAAGCGCGCGCGCGCACACACACACACACACACACACACACACACACACACACACACACACACACACACACACACTCCTGGTTATGCACATAGCCTACAAAGCAAATGAAACAAACCTGAGCGATGGTGTTAGCAGGCAGATAAGGGACTGAGGAGAGAGCTGTTGGGTGGGGATCGCAGGGTACAGATTCAGGGATATTGTCCCTCCTTGTGGAGTGACATTGGAAAGCTTGCTGTTGGCAGGTGGCAGGTGCTCTGAGAGTTATGGCTACTGTCCTTCTGTTAGAGTATGGACT
>NC_055966.1:14854400-14906900 GCF_018492685.1 Alosa sapidissima
GCTCATTTTGAGAACTATATTTTGCATTTTGTTGTCCAGTGTGTAATGATTGATTGAAATCACACAGTGATTTAACGACAGGATGTGTTGTTTGCAGGCAAGATTTGCTTTTGCTGCATGTTTTAAGTGTTTTGAGAGAGTGTAATTTTGGCCAGAGTGCTTTTGTTCAGACACAGGCGTTAACTGTTTTGAGAATGTGATGTTAGAGTTGACACAAGCATCAAAACGATCGAGAAAAACTGTAATCTGTACTGCAATGACAATATATACAACTGTCACAACAGACAGACAGGCTTGCAGGGATAGCAGAAACAAGCTCCCACTGTGTCCAGCTTGACCTTCTCTGTAAGGTTGTCACACTGCTTTCACAACCAACCTGTCACCTGTCCACTGCCCGCTAATGTCTCATGACAAACCATCCCATCTTGGCTTGTTTGTGTGGATCTGCTTCTGTTTGCAAACGCTCTCGTAAACATCATGGTTGAACTCTGTGTGGCACTGGGTGCTGTCCCTGAGCAGCGCACGGACATAGGGGCCCATGAAGGAGAAAGAGAGGAAATGGGGAAGAGGGAGAGAGAAAGAGAGAGAGAGAGAAGTACAGAGGGAAAGAGAAAGCTTCCCCTGCACTGTCTGCCCTCAGACGGGGACTTTGATGTGGGGAAGAACAGATAAGACAATTGGCCCCAGAGAAATATAACACACAACCCGAGGGAGCAAGGAAAGAGACAGGAAGGGAGAGAATGAGAGAGAGAGAGAATGAGAGAGAGGGAGAAAAAGAGAATGAGAGAGAGAGAGGGAGAGAGAGAGAGGGAGGGAGAGAGAATGAGAGAGAGAGAGGGAGAAAGAGAGAGGGAGGGAGAGAGAGAGAGAGAGAGAGAGGGGGGGGGGGGGGGTGTTCCGTTTCAGGATCCACTGGCATTAGTGAAGAAAGGTTGTGAAAATAACACCCACCACAAGCTGTGCAGAAATCGTGCGTGAAATTGTGAACAGAGGGATTAATGGCAGTGTTAAAAAGAGCATTAGGGTGGCGCACACACACACACTCACACACTCAACACACACACACACACACACACACACACACACACACACACACACACACACACACACACAGACACACACACACACACACACACACACACACACACACACACACACACACTCGCACAGCGTGGAGGAATGCTTCAGGCAAAACAACAGAGCTACAAATGGGATCTGCAAAAACAGTGTTTGGTGTGTTTGTGTACAAGCATGTGGGTTTGCTAAAGTGCATTCCTGCTTACACGTCTGTGTATGCAAATGTGTGTGTGTGTGTGTGTGTGTGTGTGTGTGTGTGTGACAGAGAGAGAGAGAGAGATGGGTTTTGAATGTCCTGATAGATAATTAAATGGACACATGAGTGCACTAAGCATTTGTGTCCTGGTACGTGTAACTTGGCTATTCCAGAGAGTTTCTCCTCTACTGTCCTGTTTGCTATGGCATTCTGTGACATTTGAGCATATGGGTATGATTTCACTCCCGAGACAGGCAGTGGTGGGAGGGGGGGGTATTAATCCCTCAGGATGGACAGAATAGAGATAATCCCAAAAACGAATAATAAAACTGCTCTCTGGTGGTCTGCCATCGATCGTGACACACACACACACACACACACACACACACAGACAGACCCCCTTCTCTTCTCTCCGGCTGAGGAACAGGTGTGTGTGGGCTCAGGCTGGGTCGTGGCGCATCACAGGACACATACACACACACACACACACACACATACACACACACACACAGAGAGATACTCACATCTGGGAGAGACATCTGTGTGTGTCGGTCAGGTGTGGAGTGTGTGTGTGTGTGTGTGTGTGTGTGTGTGTGTGTGTGTGTGTGTGTGTGTAAGTGGGGTAGGGGGGCTGGAGACTGGTCCAGAGGATGTAGTGTAGTTTTGGTGCAGGCATTTCCGAAGGGCGTGTGGTTAATGTATTTGTTGTGTGTGACAGCTGCTGCTTTTAGTGTTTTGTGTGCATATGTGTTTATGTGTATGTGTGTGTTCTTGAGAATGTGTGTACGTCATGAAATTGTTGAAACATTTGTGTGAGTGTGTGTGTGTGTGTGGTGTGTGTGCGTGTGTGTGTGTGTGTGTGAGAGAGAGAGAGAGAGAGAGAGAGAGAGAGACATGTGAATAAACTTTTCAATCAGTGAATGTATATGTATATGTTTATGTGAATATGTGTGTGTGTGTGTGTGTGTGTGTGTGTGTGTGTGTGTGTGTGTGTATGTGTGTGTGTGTGTGTGTGTGTGTGTGTGTGTGTGTGTGTGGTTAGGGTGTGTGTGTTTGACTCTCTGAGTAAGTGTGAATATACTGTTCAGTGAGTGTGGCCTCAATATTAGCATGTCACTGCTTTGGGCACACTCTCCGTGGCAACAGCAGGGGGGTTCACCTGTCTGTGTGCAACTACAATGAGCTATGGTGGTGTGTGTATGCGTGCGTGTGTATGCGTGCGTGTGTATGTGTGTGTGTTGGGGGGTCATGCTCCACACTGACCTCACCCCCCTCTCTCTCCGGCAGTAAACAGCAGAGGATTAGCCAATCTGCCTTTGCGCCTTCTTATCTTACTTTCGGGGCGTCAGTACGAAAACCGCTACCTTCTGTCTCTCTCTGTCGCACACACCCACACACACACCCACACACACACACACACACTCACACCACAAGAATGCTGGTGGCTGGCAAATGGGAAAATGGGGTGATGGGCTGGGGGGGGGGGGGGTGCTATTACACCCCCCAGCCCATCACCCCATTTTCCCATTTGCCAGATTACAATGTTTCCCTTTCAGAAAATAGATGAAGAAGAAGGGAGTGAGAGACAGAGAGATGTAAAGATAGAGTGGTAGAGAGAGAAAGAGATATAGAAAGAGAGAAAGAGATAGAGAGGGAGAGAGACTCGAACAGGAAGACACATAAACACAAAGCCAGCAGGATGGAGGGAGAGATGGAGAGAGAGATGGAGAGAGGCCGAAGGTCTGGTCAGTTGGTGCCAGACTCCTCGCTGGCACACATGGTTGGGCACGTCGACTTCGCCCCCTTTAACCACCTGCGCCAATGCCAATCTCTTCGCAACCACATAAAGGCCGAGCTGCCTTCCTCCAGAGAGAGGGGCAAACCGGCAGCGCATCAGCGTCAGCTGACCGCCTCAGTGTCTCTTCCTGAAACAACAAACAAGTCATGTCTGCCGCCTGTCATTACACTACACCACATTCACACATCAAAAAGACAGCCTGGCGATCACAATCTGGGTCATCCTGATTTTCCAGCTGCCGTGATAACCCCCGACAAATATCCCACTTATTTTATTTGAAGTGAAAACAAATAGGCTCGTGGGAGACATACAACCACTTCTGCTCAACACTGGCATGTGTGTGCATGTGTGTGTGTGTGTGTGTGTGTGTGCGTGAGAGAGAGTAAGTGTGTGTGTGTGAGTGTGTATGGGGGCAGGCAAACAGAAGGCAGAAGGTCAGACAAAAAGAGACAGACAGTGGGAAGGACAAAGATACAGACACTTCCATCAGACTGGCCGGTGATTGCAAATCCCCTCCATGCCCAAGCTAGTGCCCGCACATTCACCCGTGCTCGTTCCCCTCCTCCAGCTCCGGGACAGCTGAAGTGACAGTGGCTCCAGCTCCAGCATGCGCCCGGTCTGGTCTGGTCCGGCGACTGTGAGAGCGCCGCGGGCCTGGAAATGAGGTCGCTGGCCTGGAGAGAGGCTCCGCTCACCCCCCGGCCACCTCTGTTAATGATTGCTGCTGGGTGTCACGGGTGGGTGAGGAGGAGGAGGGTGGGGGCCTGTAGGGGGGTTAAGCGAGGGCTGGGAGGGAGGGAGGAGGTGGGGAGGGTGGGTGGGTGGACGACTGACCTTCAGCCTGCTCTCACAGGGCCAGTGACCTCCTACGGCCCTGTGACGCCTCACTGCACCTCTCTCTGAAGATGGGAGAAGAGTGGGAGAGAGGGAGAGAAAGAGAGAGGGAGAGAGAGAGGTGTGAGAGGGGGAGAACAGGGAATTATTACAGAGAGATAGAGAGGGAGAGATAAAGGGAGTCAGATATAAAAAGAGAAAGAGAAGTAAAAATATTTTCACATCCTCTCCACCATCAACATCAAACTATTTGATTTAACAAAATAGGAATAGCAATCATTAGAAGCCTTTCCAGGTCTTTCAATGTGTCACTATGTTTTTACTGTCACTAACTTTAACTTGGAGGAGCTGGTGTTAGTTAGTTGAACGTCAGTCATACCGTGTTTTTGTTTCGTCACGCTAACTTTTACTGCTGTCTCAAAGAGCACAGCAGAGAGCAAACCTTTAGAGACAGGGATCGCACAGGGATCAAGAGTCTTTGACTAAAAGAGAACTTCAATGAAGGTCAAGGATTAGGCTTAATCAATGTATGGAAAACTGGCATACTTTGGTGTTCAAGCATACTTTATCTGTCAGTTTTATGTTACTGACCCAAGGCCAAAGTGGCCTCTTCTGTCCAGACATTCTGTCCAAGGTGAGAGCAGGTTACATGACCACATACAGCAAACCTTCAACACATCACAACAAACACCCCGAGGCGCCACTGTGCTCTGTGGTAAATCCACTCTAACCTCAGACAGAATCTCTGATCTCTGAGGCCACTCAACTCTTTAAACCAGATAAAGTAAGCTTTAATCCGCTGTTCTTCAGACATCTGCCAAGATTCATGCATTTAGTCATAAATGAGTCACACAAAAAACATGCTCAGTGTTCCCTAGGCTACTGTGCGACTGCACCACGTTGAATATCAGCAGCACCCAGACAAAAAAGGACACAGCTCCCCCTGCACTGGCCCGGCCACAAGTCCAACAGCCTTTTCCCCCCTTTCAACAGGGAGAGACCATGGCTGCGTTCTACACAGACACTGTGGCATTATTATGCACAGGACCCGGCCAAAGAATATATAATAACTCACTCCTCAGTCTCAGACACTTCTGGAAAGGAGCACATGAAAGCGCTTATTTGTCCGTCCTGCTGTTTTATTCTCTCCTTCACTCTGTACTGAGCAGCGTCCAGACACTTGAAGGATGTTTTTGATTCCCACCAGAGGCCCGTCGCTGGATGGCCAGGCCCGATCCAACGCCTGGACCGACTCCTCCTCGCAAGCGGTTTCATCTCTGACCCAGCCTTTGATTGTGACATGAGTGACATATCTTGGTTGCTTTCCCTGTGGTTGTAAATAATGTTTCTCTTCCTAGTGCATGATCACATCCAGGTGTGCAGCTTTTTCCACCAGCTGGTCATTCCCTTAGCTGCAGGCCTCCTCCTCCACAACTATTCTCCCCAAAGGTGGAGGTGGTAAATTGATTTACCCAAGTATGTATGAGTATGAAATTGTTTTTTGTGTGTGTGTTTTTTCTCTCTCTTTAGACTGAAAATCCATCAAGCCTCCTGTAAACACATACAGTACAGACACACACACACAAAGACAAGCGCACACACACACACACACACACACCACCAAAGCCACAGATTGGCAGATGCTGTTTGAATTTGAGGGGTGTGGATAGAGATCAGCTGTTTGGATTAGTGGAGACTTTCTGAAAGAGATCTCTTCCGTCCTGAACCCCTGTTCTGCTGCGCTACGCTAAGCTTTGGACAGGCGCTGGACAATGCCTGATGTAACTAACATGCAGCCAGCAACCACTAAGGACGACTGATCCCAAGAGGGGGAAAGAGGCATTCTTCACAAAAGGACTGAAGTTAACTAGTCAAAGCAGTCAGACCGCAATTGTTTTAAAGGTATAATCCAGTTGCAATAACCTACACCGATTTAAAGCAATCTAAAAATAAGCAGCTCAGATCTTACTAAAAATCAATGACATGGGACAGTGATGTAGTGAATATTTGCAGCACTGTGTGTGAGAGAGAGAAAGGACGGAAAGGGGCATTTTTAAGAGGTAGTGCACAGGGGGAAACCGCAAGAGGTGTTCAGCTTCCCTGGCCGTACAGAACAGACAGCTCCTGGGTTTGTGTTAATGGTGTCTGTGTTACTCCCAGTTGCTTGGCAACACATCTGCCATGACAGCACAGGTTATTACTAGGCCTACCTCTTTAATGCAATGCAGGAAACTTGGAACTTGGAGCGAAAGCTTAATCCAAAGCAACTCGGTGAAAACGAAAGAACGCTCCCTTCTCTCGTTTTAGAAAAAATGCCTTAATGAAATGGACATTTTAGATGCAGGCAAGTCGGCCAGGGGATCCTAAAACAGTGGCAAACTGTAAACATCTCACGATAGCCATAACCAATTGCCAATTGCTTGCCTTCCCGTAGCCTAGGCCTACTGTTGACCTCTATGATCCTGAGCGCTGCCTTGCCTAATTGCAGCTCCTGCGGTATCGATTCTCATCATGAGTTTTATTTGACATCTCGGCTACACATAACCCAGGGAGAGGCACTGTGCTCTGGGCGCAAACGTGAAGAGCTCTGTCTGTTGCAGAACTGTTTGCGAAAAATGATTCGGGTCAACACACTAAATCATTTTTATTGTTGTCATAGAGATATTTTTTGTTTACTTGCGCTGCTCCAATCACTTGATAGAATTATCTGGACAGATGTGAACATTTTCTTTAGAATAAAAGAAATCGATCTAAGAAAGTTTCAGACGCCTAGGCGAAATACAAGTTCATTCCCTGATAATGAAATGAAAAATGACTTGCAATTGGTCCTGCATGTAGCTGACTCGGTTATTTGAAAAATGATGATTAGGCCTAGGCATGTTTGGCTGCTTTCGGATGTGAATTTATTGCAACCACTCTGCTGTCTGGAAGCTATAGCCTTCCAGCATAGCTGATGTCAGGCCCTTTTATAACAAATAGTAATGCTTAACAAATAGCCTACATCCATATTGTGTATTCCGACCCACTAAGTCTGACGATAATTCATTTAAAAATCCTCTGAAATGTCCTTCAAAATAGGCTTATTTTCGTTTTAGTTATTTCTAAAATAAAAGTACATCTTAGATACATTCAAAATGTAATTTCTAGGGCTACATTAAAGCTGTTTTTCGACATGTAGCTAGGTTAGTCAACCTGCATCACTTGAAATGTGCATTTTGCAACTTTCTGTGCGCTGTAGGCTATTTCAGTTCCAGTCCGTACTTAGGCTTTTGCTTAGGCTATCATAGGCACACGAAAATAGGCTTCCCAATAGTAACCTTAACCAGGCTACTGTTTTTTCAGATGCATAATAAGGTGGATCCTGTTTTTTGTGTGCTGGTGAAAACGAGGGTGACCAGTTTTGCTAATAAATTATTGCAATGATAGATAAAAAATTAAATGTTTAATTAAATTAAACCATAATGTTTATTACCTACAATAGTTGCTTCAATCAAAAACACACGGAGACTTTCATTGGAACTATATTTAAAACGGAAGGAAAACATTTGTATCATTCACATAATAAATACATTTGTCAACTTTCAAATTGTTTCTCCTTTTTTATGTTTTAACTCATATTTACATCATAAATAAATTCAAAAATGAAAAAAGAAGAAATTCTGCTTTCAAAAAACTAAGTTATACAAGAAAATCCTCCTAATCAGTATAAATAACCTACGTGGGGAGAGTGGAAGGATGCACACACACATGATAGTGGTCAGCTAGCTTCTCCTCTTGAGTAGGAGCTTCCTCGATATTCCAGAAAGCAGCACACACCTCCATTTATGCACGCTACATCTGCCCACTCATCCTCCCACCCACCCATCCATCCATCCACCCATTCTTCCACTCATCCACCCTCTAACCAAACCTCCATCCTTCCCTTCATAAACAAGTGTCCATTCTCCTGTTCCACCCATGACTGACCCTCTGACCTCACGCCCCAACCCCCTCAACCCCAGGCCCTGCCTTCAGCCCAAGCCTCTCCCAGGGCTTTGCCTTCATCCCAAGCCTCTCTCAGGGCCCTGTCTCAGTGGGCCTTCTCACGCTGCTTGCGGAGATGACATGGGGGATGATGCGACTGTAAGAATTGCATATTATTGGAAAGCGGCTGATGTGTGCTGGATTTTCTGCTGCTATTGTTGCTAATGTGGTAGTGTGGTGTACAGCACGATGTGCTGAGATTCCTCTGCACACCAGCAGTGGGGGAGCTACGTGTTGGGTTTAAAGTAAGACAATGTAGGAACTCCCCTTTCTCATCCAATATCCAATGTGCTGGGGACCCAGTTAGCTCTAAGGGGGAACCCAATGCATGGAGAACTAATGAAAAGCTAAATAGTGCAACACCAGGCATTCCAGGTGCATCGACGAAGATGCAATTCTGCCCAGAAGTCTGCGTATCATCAAAAACGAGTTTGAAGTCATTATTTCAAAGTAAAAGAACTACATTGTGTTGCTTTAAAGATGATTCCATGTCATTTGAGCTGAACACAGAGCGAGAGTGTTGTAGTGATACAAGAAACAAAGAACAGGAGATAAAATCATACCCATGTCACTGCAATAAAAAGTGCATTTCAAGTGAATTCTATCTCATGTATTCAAATCATCACATAAAATGAAAGAAAACAAAGACAAACAAACAAACAAAAAAAGAAAACGGCTGGACAGGCTTGTTGCTAACATATTTGGGCGCTAGAGTTTTCCCACAATGCATTTGGTGAAGTTTCCAAAAAGATCAACAGAAAAACAAAACAAAACCACAAATACAAACAAACAGGTTGGACAGGCTGCTGTGGAGACTTAATGGCATAACCTCAAAGTTCTTGTTTTTTTTTCTTGCTGTTGTTTTTCGTCCATGATGGCTGACCCTCCGCCACACCTCCCCTTCAGACAGGGCGTCAGCTCCCGTTGGTGATGATGACCGACGTGCCCTTGTGTCCAGGCGCCTGCTCGGCCCCCGGCATGCGCAGGTGCGACGCCACCTCATAAGGCGAGGAGCCGCCTCCGCTGCCGCAGTAGCCCCGGAGTGCGTCGGCCTCGTACAGCTGCTCGAGCGCGTAGCCCGTCAGCGAGTACGCGGCGTGCTTGTCCAGGTAGGCAGGCCGCGGGTGCGACGGGTACAGGGCCGGCGTGGGCGAGGCGGCGCACGAGCTCGGGTAGGGCAGCTGGGAGTTCGGGTGGTGCGGGTGGTGGAGGTGCTGGTGGTGGTGGTGAGGGTGTGCCGCCACGGCGTGGTGTTGGGGCGACAGGTCAGTCTGCTGCTGCTGCTGCTGCTGCTGCTGCAGGTAGTCTTTGGGCTTGGCCAGCCGTTCGGAGCCCGGGCTGCCCAGGCGGGAGAGGGGCACGGGGCTGGGCGCTGGGCTGACCGCTGGCTGATGGCCGGCGGGCCCACGACAGTGCAGCGTGCTCTGGGTGGAGAGGTCGGAGGCGAAGCAGGTGCTGTGGGACTTGGGCAGGCCGTTGGCGTGGCCGAGGGTGGGCGGGTCGGCCACTGCGGGCCCCTTGCGTAGCTGCAGCCGGCTCTCCTCCTCCTTGATCATCTGCTGCGTGGCGCGGATCAGCGTCTCCATCTTGCTGGGCTCCTGGGGGCTCGAGCGGAAGTGGTGGTCGCCGCGGTAGCGGTCGCCTGAGTCGCTGGCCGAGCCACCGTCGGGTGAGCTGACCACACTGTCCTCTTCCCACTGACTACGACCTGCATGGGCAGAGAGCAGAGAGTTAGCCCATACACACACACACACACACAAACACACATACAGAAAACAAACACACTTTCACACTTAGTGGTTAGAATGAAACAGTACAGTGAAAAACATAGGGTAACCTAACTGTTCATTAAACCACATATATGTAAACACATATGCACACTCAGACACACACACACACTGTGCGTATGTTGCGTAGGTGGCTCACCGTGCAGGCTGTGTATGGAGGCGATGTGGGGCATCAGGACATCGCAGCCGTCACCGTTATCGGGCGACACTTTGGCCAGCGGCAGCACCGACCTGGCCGCGCCCCACCACGCCTCCCTGCCCGTCTGCCCTGGGGTGCCCAGAAAGTAGCGGCCAGCCTCACAGCGCCCTCCCCGCTCGCACGAGCCCAGGTGAGCGTGCCCGTGACCGTCGCCATGGTGATCCTCAGCGATGGGCAGCCCGTAGCAGAGTGGACGGGGCAGGGCGGCCGCGTCGGCGGCGGAGGAGAACTGGCGGTAGGCGCAGGATGTGTCCAGTCCCTCGGTCGGCTCAAGGAGCTGGGGGGAGGCTGAGTCTGTGTGAGGGCTGCCCCCCCATGGGCTGTCCTGGTCAGACTCAGAGCGCTCGGCGTGGAAGCCAGGGTACTGGAAACACACACACACACACACACACACACACACACACAATCACATACACATAAGAGATGAACATCACATAAGAAGCATAACAAACAGCTAAATTGGCCATATGTACACTGTATAATATTCAGAGAAATACCACACTGTTTAGTCTGATGCTTTTTTAGTGTTTGAGGTGTTTTTGTTGTAAAGCATACAGTTGCCGTGATTTTCCATTCGGTAATAACAAAGCTCGGATACAATAAGTCAAGCCAAGTCAAGCTGCAGAGTGGTGAAGTGCAGATGGCATCATTAAGACTGACAGAATGGACCCAGAGACACCTGTGGACGGCTGGAAAAGAGCACAGAATAAAACGCCTCATCCGTTTTCCCGAATGTTTCACACTTGTCCATTTTCCAAAATGTTTCACAGCTCCGTGTTTGGTTCCACTGTAGGAGTCGCAGCAATTGGGGGGAAAAAAACCTCTCCTCAACGGGTTCCATGTTTGTTCTTGTTTCACGCCTTTCAACTTCCAGCTGCTTCCAAAGGAATGGTTGGCAGTCGTCTAACCATTCTCTACTGATGAGTATGCTGTGACAACATGCACACAGAAACACACACACACACACACACACACACTCACCTGTGAGTACGGAGACAGCCGTGTCTTGCCTTTGTTGCGAGCGGCTCTCGTCTTGGTGGGTCTGCGGTTGTCGGATGCTGGGTTTGGGGTGTTGGTGTAGGGGAAAGCTGGTTTGGCCAACGTCACCTGGTCTAACGACAGCTGTAGTCCTTTATATTCATTATCCCTGCAGAAACACACAAACACACACACACACACACACTTCTATGAAAATCCCCCTTGGCAGGATTAGAGCAAATACTCACATGACTTAAACCCACACAAATGCAAACAGAGTTTAAGTGTATAGACATTTATCTGTGTGCGTCTCCAGTGTGCTTCTGGTGTATACATGTTGTTTTTCCAAACCATATTCCCCCCTCTCTTCAGCTCTCTCGTAGTGAATGTACTCCGACATCTGTTGGGTAATTATGGCCCAGTTTCTCGTTAGATGGGGAGCGTGCATCGGGACGAGGGAGAGAAGTAAAACGAGGTGTCGGAGGCACCGTGAGGGGAAGGCGCACCGCCTCTCCGGGAGGATTGGCACGAGGCTTCGACAAACACACGCCGATCGCGAAGCAGAGCGCTCAAATACACAGTGAGATTAAGAGCTGTGTCACTCCTAAATCAAGCCCACAAGAAAAATCCTACATGAGACATAACTGGGAAATGGGAATTGATTTCTGGGTAAAGTGCTCTATGGATTTTGTTTCCTACGATGAATCCACTTTGGGATAGATGGACGACTGGATAGATAAAAGATGGAAAAGACAGAAGGAATGAAGAACAGGAAAGATGGAGAGAGAGACCTGGAGAGGTCCTCCTGGAGCAGGGCTCACTACATTCCCTTAAACACACACTTAGCCTACATCCACACTATTCCCTTTTCCTTTTAAAGCGTTGTTTCGCTTTAAATACACTCGCCGTCACATTTACGATTTCAGAATCTTGTCCGCACTTAGACGATGGGGCATGGATCACATGACCATTTGCACAAATCACATGACTATTCACTATCTAAATCACTACAGAGAGATAGAGGGAGAGAGAGAGAGAAAGAGAGAGGGAGAGAGAAAGAGAGAGGGAGAGGGTGGGGGGGCAGTGATTTGACCCTGTTCACACACACAAACACACACACAGAGAAACTCCTAGAGTAGTCTTTCTGCTGTGAGGGCCAGTACACACTACCAGATAAAAGGCCAGTGATAAGAGGAGGCCAGGCCCGGTCACTTCGTTCTCTGCTCGGCGCACATTGACTTTCACCATGACGAGTAAACACAGATACTCCAGCCGGGGGTCAAACCTCGGGCACGGCTACCTGTCCCACCTTTGCTTCCCCCCCAACGCTCTCCCCCCCTGGGGACAGACCCCACTCTGGGTGGGCAGAGAGCTGCCCTGTGTCTGCAGCTGGACGTAGAGACAGGTCATGCCAGAGGCTAACTCTGAGAGAGGCTCCAAACAGACGCCACAGGACTGTCAGCGATGGCCTGCATGTAAACGCACACATACACACGCACGGGCACACAATTTTAACCGTGTATTCCCTATTATAGTGGAAACATACACAGTTGCTCAGTTGCTTAACCCCCGCACACACACACACACACACACACACTCACTACCTCCGACACTGCCAGGCAATAAACACTCATCATCTGTACAGCCTATTAATTAAAGCCCCATAAACACATGCTTTTATGGGCACAGCTTCAGACAAGCAGATAAACTGTGTGTGTGTGTGTGTGTGTGTGTGTGTGTGTGTGTGTGTGTGTGTGAGAGAGTGAGAGAGAGAGAGATGTTAAATGGCTATGAGACGTGAGGGGGAGTGTGTGCATGCATGAGAGAGAAGGAAAGAAAATATTCTGTGTGTTTGTGTGTAAGCACGCGCGCGAGAGAGAATATATGTGTGCGAGAAAGAAGTGAGGGGGAGTGTGGGTATGAGAGAAACAGAGAGAGGGAGAGAAAGAGAGAAACAGAGAGAAAAAAGGGAGAGAAAGGAATGGAGAGGTAAATCTGCATGATCCATCTGTCCTTCTCCTGGCCTCTCTGCCTTGCGAGCACAAGCTGGAGCTCTTGCCCTTAATGGGGGATTTTATGACCTCATTCATTTGCATCTCTAACTGCGGTAACTGCAGCTGCAGGCTACATGCGAATGGAGCTAACACACACACACACACACACACACACACACACACACACACACCTCTTCAACTAGCTCCTAGCACACTAAGCAGAGCCTGCAGTCACATTTTGCTGCAGGCCGCTCTCTTAAAGCACCACTACAGATTCCATGCCACATCATTACATGTTTTAATAGTGTTGTTATAGGGAGAAAGAGAGTGTTTACATGCTACTGTGTGATTGTGTGTGTGCGTCTGTGTGTGTGTGTGTATTAGAGGCTGGGTTCCCATGCTGGCCACTCCTAGCCTGATATAACTCATTCAGCCAGGTAGCAGCAGACACAAAACAAACACTGCCATGCAGCAGTGACTTTCATTACACACACACACACACACACACACACACACACACACATACTACACAAACATACGATTACATTATTTCACCTGTACATGAACCGAGGGAACACACATGTAACCGTGTGGTGACCCTGTCCCAGACACAGGCAAACACAGCAGTAATAAGCACCTGGAGATAACACAAGCAGGCCGCGCTCGGGTCAGATGAGCACCACACGCTCTGATGCCCCGACGCACCATACAGTTCAAGTGCACTGTAGGGGGGTTACTGAAACTACTTGGGTGTCAGAGTATTACAAACATATTTTTACTAATATGATAAAAACATTTCACACTCTGTGTGCACTTAACGGCTACTTATTTGTGCGATTGTACGGGGTCAGAAGGATATACAAATAAGCAAATCAAACTTCAAGTTTTGTGGACACACACACATGATTGACCATGGTCCTAATTTTATTCAGTGAGCTCCTATTTAGTTGCCCATCACTCAACTACAGTTTCCCACAGAGTAACCAGATCCCTCTGAGTAAACTGGTCTCTTCAAAACCAGGAGTGAAACAAGCATCCTAAATGCCATCACACTGCTCTCTCATTACCATCAACACACCAGAGCCAGCATAAATAGCAGATAAGAAAAATTAATTGGACAAAATCTCAATGTATAACAATATAAAAAATGAGATATCTTTGTGACAGTGCTGAGGCAGGTCCTTGACAAGCAGTCTTTGGTTGTGTCTCTGTCCAAATCACACCACGAGACATGACAAAATACTTGACATTTTTCTAATTAACCTCTCTGTAATTGCTTTATTTAGTGGCTTGGCGGAGCCCTCTACATCGGCGCTCATTATCTTTGCCTGGAGAGGAGACGCCAAACACGCCAGGGAGCTCCTCCTGAGCCTGCGATCCAAGAGCAGCCAATTAGCCCAGACGCGACCAGCCGAACACAGATGTGGCGGATGTGCACACTTACCCCCCAAAATAGGGAGTCTCTCTCTACCGAGCTCATCAACCAAGGTAAAAGACTCCGCGCTCCATGCTACGATACCACAGGTTAAAGCTAAGTCTCACTGAAGAGAGTCCCTTCTACACCGACTAGGATGAGGTGGAAGTTAACATGCAAGCACGGGATGAAGAGACAGAGAGAAAGAGAAGGAGAGAAGGAGAGATGGAGAGGGAGAGGAAGGGAGAAAGGGAGGAGTAACCAGGAAAGAGAGGAGACCGTGAATAAAGAGAAAGGCAATCAGATGCAACCAATCAAACAGGGAAATAAAGAGGCACCACCACGCAGCTAAGAGTGCTGCATGTTCGAGGGAATGAGAGGGAGGCTCTTCGCTTAAGAGACCATCATATCCACATCTTAAAGCCTTTACTATCTCTCTTTCCATAACAGCTTAATTCAAAACATTGACATTTTCACTACAGGACTTATAACAAAGTCTGTGACAGCGTGTAATATTATGAGAATTATTGCTAATTGTAGTACGACATTGTAATATAATTGGACACTGCAGTAACTTCCACAATGAGTTATGATGAGTGACATCTCCCATTACATGTGTACATGACATGGTTATTTCAAGCTTATCATGGACATTAACTCACATGGCATGTTTAAGACATGGTTATGTCAAACCCTCAACAAGGGGCTTGCCTTTCTTCAAAAGAAAAAATACAAACTTTTTTTAGACTTTTTACCACACTGATTATTTGTTCTTCAAAGACACTACTTTTTTATACTTTGGGAATTTTTTTCCTTAGGGATTTTTTACCTTTTGTATTTTTCATCTTTCATCAGCTTTCTTTGTGATGAAATGTATTACTATGAGCAAAACTTTCCAACTTTCCGAAAAAAAAAAAACGTATTTCATAATTCCAAACTTTCCAGACCTGCACAAGCAGCACAATTTAATGACCTCCAAAGCATATTCAGGACATGGTGATAGCAATATTTTTAGGGTTTCAAGACTAGTTTTGGTTAGCCATGTGGCCCCTCTTGGCATTAAACAACGACACCCTCCCCTCCCCCAATGAAATGCTAATGTACTGGTTCCAAGGGCTATCAGATCCACAAGACAAAGGATGTTACCTTGCTATAATGTATCCATGTGTCATGAAATGTAAATATATTCATGTTTGGTACAAGGATTGTAATGATTTAATTGTAAGAATGTTTGGAACGTTCTATAAGTGATATTTCTGATGTATAGGATATCTCTCCTCATGCTGATCAGATAAGAATGGGTAGGTGTGAAGTAGGTGTGAGTAAGTGTGTCTGATGTCATCTGGAGAACCAACCACGTGGGGTTGTTTTGCCGCCAAACTTCTTTCTTTGTTTAACCCATACAAAAGTTACTAACTTGCATTGTTAGTTAGAAGAAGAACGAGAACTAGATGGAGAACTGAAGAAGAGAGAGAGAGGTTGATCCAACAGAGACCATGGCCTCTGAGCCATGGCCTACATAGACCTTAGACCATTTTTTTGTACCCTCTCTGCTTGTAACAGAATAAACCTGATTCCTGAGTTTTCCTGAAGTTTGCCAGTCTAAGATTAATATTAAGTAATTATTCACCACAATTGCTTTCAATGGTTACTGTCATTATCCTGATGCAGAGGTCAAGTACAGGGTGCCCTGAGAGATAGTGAAGGCTCTGCTGATTGGATGAAAAGCACAGCGAATCACAGAGAGAGAGAGAGAGAGAGAGAGAGAGAGAGAGAAAGAGTTGTGAGCAGTACTTACGTAAGCACGTAGTTGACGCTGACGATGCAATGTGGGCGCGAGGATCGGCTGTTGTGCACGATGGTGGCGTAGCTCTGGACCCACACCCAACCGCCCTGCTTGGCCAGGAAGCGATAGTACTTGGTGGTCACCTGACCTTTCACCAGCACTGCAGGACAGACGAGGACACAATCAGCCAGCACCAAACACAGATGAGACACATGGAGGCAGAGGACGACAACTCAGTACATTACATTACATTATTACAGACAATTAAGGAGTTACTTGACTGAGATCGTAATTAAGGAGTTACCTGACTGGGAAGACTAAGATATCAGTTGATCGATGGCTCTGTTTGCCTGTTTGTTTTGCTGACCAAGCACACCACACCTTACAGTACATAACTATGCAGAAATGTGACTGATTTCTTTGTTTGTGTCACATGGGTTGCACACACAGTAGCCTTCACGGAATAACAACAATAACCCTCGCCCGTCAGGCAAACATGTCACAGGACTTATGCCAGACAGACACGATGCCAACAAGCACACAATGGCGAACAACTCTCAACTCTATAAGAGTTCCACTGAAAATGATGAAAACCTAGGATTTCACATGACACAAGGCTTTGTAATCTAACTAGACTCTTTTGACTTTTCATTTTGGTTATGAAAAACATCCCACAGAGGTTCAGTGGCATCTGCTTTTTGTATAAGCTTACAATCCTACTTTAATGAGACAAAGACTGATATCATTGGGTGATTGTTTTGATTGGGGGGGGGGGGGGGGGGGGATATTTCTGCTTGAGGCATTTGAGGTGATGTCCACTGAGAGGGACAAACATACTTGACTCACATAAGTGGTGAGCGCACCGAAGGTGAAAGATATCACATCCGTGGACGTGGTGATATAACGTCTTCTCTATGAGGTCCTGAGGCTCATAGCCCGTCAGCTCTGCCACCCTAATACACACATACACACACACACACACAAACACACAAATAGAAAAAGAGAAAAAGTACACATATAAACATATATTGATTTAGGCCTACATAAACACGTCTAAAATGTATTTTGCAGCATAGGAATCACACACACCTAGGTCAAGCATATTCCAATTCCAAATATTTTCTTTCATAACAACCTTATAAATAAGCTGAGTTTGCCCTGTGGGTCTATCCCATTCTTCTCCTGATGAATTATTGACATGTTAGATGCTAAACAGTGACACCCTAGTCTCCGCGGGTTTACACATTTGCTATGCACTTAATGACACTGTGTCAAGGAGGAAGACTAGGATGTAAAAGATAAACAAACATTCTTCACTCTCCCCAATCTCTTCCTCTCTCACTCTTTCAGCGGACAGCAAAGACATGGAGCACGTAGGGTGTTATAACAACGGATGACCTGTCCCTTCACAAATTCAACTAGTAGCTCATTTGTCCGAGTGAAGTCCCTGCGCGCACAACTTTGCACCACGCGAACGCACACTGTACGCTAAATAATGTGTAGCCTACGTTCTGTTCTGGTCTGTCAGCATGGTCAACTTAATGTCGACTGGTAGCCTACAACTGTTAGCAGAGTGCTAACAATACCAAGATCAGACTATTTGACACCGATACAGGTGCAGGTAACTCACATGCAATAATATATTTCTGCACTGTAATTGTCACTTGCTCTGGATAAAACGAATGTAAGCTAAATGTAGCTTTTTTACCTAGAGTCCAGGAAGATGAGCTTCATGTCAAGGCTGGCCCTGAACATGAACATGTTGCTATGGAGTTTGATCTCAGTGACGGCGCTGGGCGGGAGAGAGTGGCCCACCGCCACCAGCCCCACGTTTTGGTAGCAGCCGTCAAACGGAGACATGTCTAGGCTATACTGCCTGATCTTCAGGTAGCCGCTACAGTGGATCACCTGCGGGGAGAGGGGCTGTTAGAATGGATAAAACATACATAGGCCCTACACATGGTACGCACACACACGCACGCACACGCACACACACACACACGAAGAACATAGGAAATAGCCTAGTATTATAATAGTTAACTTAATTAAGGCTATTTTAGACATTTGTAAAACATGTAGGTCTATATACAGCCCCTATTTAAGCGTAGCCTAGCTGAGGAAAATGAATAAACAACAGTTTCAAAGCAGTGATATAAAATGGCTTACAGTCTAAATATGCTTCCACGGCAAGGCATGAAGCAACAACATCGATTTACACCAGACCACACTTTTCAGGGCAGAAATTAAATGCTGTTTTCTTGCTGTCCCAAATGACCAGATATCCCTGGCTGAATGCATCTACTGAAAACATGATTAAAAAAAATACCTTGTACCCGCCGCAGGTCAAGCCAGCATTTCGCTTAGCCAGGACGCACTTCATTCTCAGAAAGAAAGAACGTTCGATCTCGTATTCTAAGACAAAAAGAAAGAGATACAATAATAAACAAATGTGACATTTAGCCCGCCATTAAACAACAACGTTACACATTCCGGGTCCTACCTTGAACAAAGTGCGAATGGTACGGCTGGTGGGCCGTCAGCACCGCGGTCATTTCGTCATGGTCCGCGGGGTGTATATATTCGTAAATGCTATTACCCGTCAGCTCTACCTGTTAAAATGAATATTTGTCATCCCCGCCATGGACACAAACAGTGGACTAGCCTACAGATGCCTAAAGACTTGAGACA
Source organism: Alosa sapidissima (assembly GCF_018492685.1). Classification (NCBI taxonomy): domain Eukaryota; kingdom Metazoa; phylum Chordata; class Actinopteri; order Clupeiformes; family Clupeidae; genus Alosa; species Alosa sapidissima. Next base: position 14,873,175 of record NC_055966.1, read on the forward strand.
ATAATGGCGAAGGCTACTTTATATACGGCCCTATAGGCCTATATCAAGTAAAATCACAGCATCGCAGAGACCAGCACACTTTACCTGTGACAGGCCGAGATGGACCGATGCGGTCTCGGAAATGTACATAATTTTCCCGTCAGGGGCCACCACAAAAATGAACCCATCCAGCGTCTGGGGCAAAAAGAGAGGACAGGTTACAGGGATACGAAATTAACATCTGTGGAGATTATAGGCTACTCTGCGTTCATTTCGAAAATAATCTGAAGTGTTCATAGGTGTACAGTCTAATTCCAACATGTTCAAGGTAAAACAGCCACATTTCATAAACGTTTGCATTTGGCCACAAGATTAATTACATTTCAAACGGCCCTACACAATCCAATATTTAGCTTTTTAGAAATGCAAATTATTTTCTATATATAATAATGTAAGTATAATATGAAAATATTAAATAAAATATTGAACGCATAGGCCTACATTCAGATATCATATGTTTCTGATGAACTATCAGCACACAGACTAAGATTAAACTGTGTCACTGAAAACTGGGGAAAGTCCATGACATAATTCTACTGAGTTAGCAAACAGAATCGCAATATAAAAAAAATATATATAAAAAAAATCGAAATTACTGTCAAACAATTCTGTTAATTATTATCAAACCAACAAAACATTAAACAGGGTTGTAGCCATTTGCGATGGTTGCATAAGCAGGGAAAGTATCTTATATCCTATTCATTCACTATAGACTATCTATAACAATAATAAACCCATATAATTATGCTTTTCAACGTGATGACACCCATATCTTTTCATAGCCTACATAAGCTATACACACACATAGACGTGCGTGCGCACACACACGCACACAGGCTACACACATAAATCGCATAAATTATTCATCACCGAGTCTAAAAATATGTTTTAAAACGGCAATAGCACTACCTGAAGTAGATGCGATCCCAGTTCTCGTCCAACATTATCCAAAGAACTGGCACGGCTGACATGACCCCATGATTCCCCAAGGCCTGTGGGAGACATACATCATTTTATTTCTATAGCCTATTTCAACAGCCTTCAAAGCTGTCGCTACAGAAATCTTAAAATAATGAAAAACGGTCTTCTCGTGTTCAACTATATTATTATTATTATGATTATTATTATTATTGGTCATCTATTGTCATTATCCATATGTTGTTATTATGCAGCTTGTGGTGAATATTGATTCATTGGACAGACGTCGGTTTTCTTAGAGCAGGAAAAATATTTTCACACTAAATTGACTGTAAACATGATTGGAGAAATGTAAATCGCCTGTGCATATAGCCCACCCGAAGGAACCAACAAAACTCGATACGGCAAACAGGAGTTGCTGTCCCCAGTAAGCCCCTGCGCAATCCCAATTGAAATGCAAATCGTTCGAAAACAAACACGCAGCGAGCAAAGATCACAGCAAAGCCCCCGATTCCCATTTTAATATTAACCAAATATGCACTTCACGTTTACACAACAGAAACAATGAAATTACTCCTTAACCACAACTCAAATACCATGCGTGCCCATTGTTTCTCCCCAACACATGCACAACTGCATCTGAGAGAAAACAGTGGGGTATGAGCCATCTTTCGATTTTTTTAGCTCCTCCAATGACATAGAAAAGGCACTCGACAAAAATGAGTGACAGAGGCAGACGGTGACAGTTTCTTACAATTCAGTGAATTTCTACACTAATGCAACAAATCAAATATATTTATAACTCTGTATTTATAAATGTATAGACGTGGGTGCAATAGTGCAGGCCAAATGTCCATGAGTTTTTGACGTCTAGTGAAAACAAAAAAGACTGTGCCTGGGATGCGTTAGGTAGCACGAAAATACGCTGATTTGGCCCTCTTGCTGTACTGGCTCACTGGCTAATTACCAGTCGAGATGTAGGTAGAGCCGCGGGCAGGTCGGACAGGGACGTGTGTTCCGTTTTCTAAGCGGTGTGGGAGCTTGACTTGAGGGCCAGGTTTTTGCACTTGACCTACCGCAGAGGAATAATGCGACCCGAATTCAGTACGCTCCGATCACAAAATTAGTTTGTGCAAGAGAGCGCTTTACAATTTCTCAATGCAAAGCTCCTCGAGCCTGCTAAAGCATGCGTAGGTCTCATTCGCAAAGTGCCTTTCAGACAATAAGAGGTTGCTTCTAGGGACAAAGGAGTCACTCCAGCTAAAATACTTTCAATTGCTTACACAGGAAAGAAAATGGCATAAATCCTTTTGGAGGCGTTCCAACTCTACAAAAAAGTGTGGAAATAGCTTTAATTACAGTCACACTCACGCAACTGTACACTTCAATGCAAAGAAAGATGTACATTCCGTCTTTGTTTCATTTATTTTTTATATTCATTAATTCATTCAAAAAATAAAAGAAAGATATAAAATAAAATAAAAACTAAAGGTTCATGTGGCTGAGTATAGAACCTGTTATGGTATGTAGCCTGCATGTGTTTCTCATTGGTTATACACCAGCACTCAATTTCCATTGACACTGGTGATCTCTATAAGGACTTGCCATTATGGATATATTTTAATAACATGTACAGATTCTGAACCATGTTCTGTTGTCTAAATGTACCAGGGAAACCAGGGTTAGAAGAACACCACAAAGTCTTCCTCTTTGCCTCTTCACATTCTTTCGGTGGTCGGTAATTTAAGTAGACTTAAACTTTAGGCTAAGGTTAACGGGACAGAGGTGAATGTCCACAAAGGATGTCTCCAATAAACCTGGCCGTAAAACATCCTCACCTTCTACGATTTTTCAAATAAACTTTTACTGTCAATTACCCAGTACATTCTCCTCGCACTAGGCCCGGTCGCTCATGGTCTTCAGATGCGCAATGAGGATAGACGCTCGATTTAGCCCTCGTCCCTTTGTGCAGACAGCTCTTCATGCAGTAGGGATGATTTAACGAGGAAAGCACATGGTTCGCTATGCTGTAGCTCGTAAAATACTCCACTGATAGTCCCCACATCACAATACAGAGACACTCATCCGAACCGCCTTCAGGTCTCCACCCGTGAGAGATTGCACCTTCAATTATTCACCGTTTTATTTTACCAGATGCTGCTTACGCGCGAAATATTTGTCCTTACAATTCCCTGTATGATATGGTCATGTGCGGCGGTGGTAAACATATGCATGTGCCATCCTCTCCCATTCAAAGAGTCCTAAAAGGGCACCTTTGATTGCTGGGTTTAATTGGATGATTACTATAGACGTGACATAATTTATTTTGCAGCTTTTTAAAGAGTGGTTTAATTCCTAACCAGGCAAATTTTTAATCGTTGGCTGAACAAGAGGGTTAACTTGAAGGGCACTAAAATATACTCTGTTCACTCCAAAATTGTGATCACAAAAGTGAAATTCCACAGCACGGAGGAATGGCTAACATTACAGAAGTTTTACCAACACAGTGTTTGGGGCCTATAGGCCGCCTCTTTTATAGTAGCCCCCAATACATAATGGTAAATATAGCTGACTGCTGTTCACCAGCGCTAACGTATCCTCTCTGCTATGACACAGAAATGCTGCCACGATCAACAATCACCTGCAATAGCCTACGCAAAGACCCGTATTGGTCATTTTACGTACACAACTGGAGTTCGATCAGTATGTGAAGAGGGCAAAAGCGTGCAGAAGAAGGACAACTACAACTAACGTGGAGAGCCCGAAGGGTTGCACCACAAAACGATGTCATCTGGACAGTCAACAGAGCTGTTACGCGGAGGCTGCTACCATAACACTCCCAGGCCTGCTCTGTGTACACTGCAGCAGAGTGACACACACACACAGACTCGCTCAATACCAAAACACGTCTGTTCATTTAACTTTCACTGATTCTCGAATGTACACATTTAAGAATATAGCATGTTATGGCAATAGCCTTATGGCAGCCTTTTTGGTAGGCTACTTGCAAGTACACTTCTTCTGAAACTATGATACCAACCTAGAACTATGTGCATGCGATCAACACTCGTTCCTTGAGAGTTGTTCTACACCGTCCAAACGAAAGGAAGGACACCGCATTGAAAATGCGCTAGAACCACATCTCACATAGGTTAGGCTACAATTGAAAGTGTTTTCTCATGATGAGAGTGTGCGAATGGGTATAGAACGCTGCTGGAAGGCAACAGATGGTGCCTGAAAAATATGAAGAGGTTCCTTAATAGCAAACAAACATACAGCCTACATGAGCTAAAACAATTAAACACCGCCAGACTTGCAGAGACAGAATAATGATGTTTAATAGGTGGACTGCTAAAAAACATTTCCTAATTTTTTAAGCAGTCAGTTTGTTACTGCATGGGTTGATACGATATGCCATGGTTTCAAGTTGCGACGTTAAATAGTGGTAAAATGCACAGTGGAATGTAAAAACAATCCCATAACCACAATACTTTAAATTACAGTTTACCAAAATAAAAAAACAGCCTAATTGCCAACTCATCCTTGAAACGTCTCGTTTTTTTGTGTGGTAAAAATGTAACTTCCCTGGTATCTTTTCAGCTCGCATATTAACACCGTTTGGGACTTTACTGGACAGAGCACAAATCGAAACGAGGGCAGGCTACCTGTCAATCACGATGAATCGCGACTAGAGGGGTATCCAGCGGATTGGTTTCACCCCGCATGCTTTCTTTGCCCCCTTTCTCTCCATTCATGGGTTCCAATCCCCGTCCCTTTCTATCTGTTTTCTTTGTTCGGCCCATCTTAAGTGCTTTGGTTTTAATAGGACGAGGAAGAAAAAAATCAGTTGTGGTTCTATCAAGATGCTTCAGTCAAACAAGAACCTCCATATGTTCGGTGAGATCAGACGGCGGGCCACGCGGGCAGTGCTAATTGGCGAGGCTCGGCTGCAGTCACGCAGAAAAGGAGCCCGTTGAGACCGAGGGAGAAGGTGGTAAATGATGGCTAATCGTCTTACAGGAGCACCACGGTCGCCTGACTCTGAAAGGGACTACATGTATATACATATATAAATACACACGTGTTGGCGCATGCGATCACTTTGGGCCACATATCCAATGCATGAAAGCACATAATAGTCAACCATATCCCTACAATATTTAATCTATATAATGTGAAGAAAAAATAAGATATTATTAGGCAACCATCAAATTATCGAGATCTGATACAATGCGTTAACAAATATCCAAATATTTCTCTGTGTGGAAGTTAGGCCTAATGTCCTACATGATCACTTAACACTTATCATTTTAAAGATCTGTACATGCAAGAAATAAATGTACATGTACAAATGTACAATGTTAGCCTACTCAAAGTTATCATTGATGGAATTATTACAATATTTGTCTTATTAGTCTGTGATAAGGGCAGTGAAACTATAGACTGTACAGAAAAACAGATATAATGTAGGCCTTTATAAATAAAATAATATATATATAAATACCTGGCTAAGTCAAAGTTAGTCTATAATGTTAAAATAATAAGAACAACAACAATGATAATGAAAATAACAATAATAATACCTATTATTTAAATAGCAATTTTAATTGTTAGTTTTAATTTGATTATGGTCATAATTATTATCGGTAATGTTATAAGTTATTGTAACACTGCATTATTGATATTAGTAATAGAGCTATTTAATTTGATACTAGTCTGTTGATTGTTGTTGCTAGTGCATTCTGAAATATCCATTTTGATTCATTTTAATTCTAGGCCTCCCAACAAACAGAAAATTGCTGTCAGCACAATAATGATTTGGTCTATAATATTTTTTGGTAGTAATATTATCGTGCAATGTCTTCATACATACCTTCTGGGAAAACAATTCTCATTTTCAAGTAGCTTGTTGTGAGTCGTATGATGGAAGCTTTATCGAGCTGAGACGTGATAGCAGAAGGCAATGGCAACAGTTTAGCCAGCTCATAGAATTCACTATTTTCCTTTTCCCGTCGCGTCCGGGCGGCATTCTTGGATTTTTCTTTCATCGTTTAGGTCTCTATATTTCACCAAGAGACACACTTTCTCCTGATTTGCAAGATGTCTTCTCGCCTCCAAAGAAGAAAAAAAGTCTATTGAAAGGCTGGCGTAAGCTTTTAGCTCATGTTAGACACATTGGGAGGATTTGTAAGTAAGGCGCAGGAGGCTCCCCTTGAAGAATGCATGTAGCCTAGGACATTCACCTGCAACGCTCCCCGCTCCCAGTTGAGTTCAGACCGCAAGAGTGTTGGGCAAGCCAAGCGCAACACCACTAAACCAGCCCGCCGATTCTTCAGTGACACTGCACGGCGCCAGCGAACTTCATATCCTTAAACTGAGCGAGACTAGACGTGTAAATCCAGATTTACTTGGCGATACATCCGCCTGGGCCCAGCGTTTCTTGGTGTTGTATGGCGGGGGAGTGCTTCACATTGTCCCTGTCCATAACAGGTCCCTTTAGAAAAACAAATGCAACACATACAGTGTATTATCCGAGGGTAATAACAAAGATAACGAACAATGCAATGTGAACGTAAAACCTGGAAAAGTAACAGCTTTACACACCGGCTCGTGAGAACTTTGTTGACACAGACACAATATTATCAGCGTTGTCGCGACAGTGGTTAACAGAAGCGTAAACATGTGATCGATCCGGAATTTAACAGTAGGACATTGACGGCACTAAGACACAAAGCATGCGTTTGAACATATGACAAAACACACGTTTATCTCGCACCTCACCTCCAATTTCTGGCATAAACTTCCATTGCTTTCGCGGCTATGCGCCCAGACTAATAATATCCAGATCCATGCAGTGTTGTGCAGTATATATTTTGCAGTCCACTCACGATAGCGTATATATTCCTCAGTAAGTTGACATAGCCTACAGCTGATTATATAACTTCCACTGGTTTTGCTTAAGGAGATGCAAGCGTGTCTGAGATACTTTCTTCACATCCACTACTCCAAACTCTCGTTCCCGTAGTCTCTGCTTCAACCCGAGATCACCCCACCCCCTGTTCGTCTCCCAATCACCCTGCCTCTTATTGGGCCGACAGCGCTAAAGTCAATTTCCCTATTGGGCATTCTTAATATAAACGTATTGGTGCTTGAAGTGAAACCGGGATTTGTTAGAAATGCTACCCTCTGACCTCTCACACAGAACAAATTATATTCACACCTTTTGACGTTTCACACGAACATAGATTTGAGGGTAGACTGTTAAACACATACCTACCCATACTTACGAAAAGCAGGGTTCTGCCATTCTTTCGTCAAAACTCCATTAATTCGTCACATTTCTTTGTAAAAGCAGAGCCATTTAAATTCCAAGTAATCCGTCCAGGTGGTATAGACCTAATGTCTCGCGCTTTATTATTTGGAGGACATTAGGACAAATGCGCACGCTTCCCTCTTAAAATGTATGGTGTTAAGGAAATAATCGAACACTTTATGGTAATGAACAAAACACACAAGTCTTTTCATGGAATTGAAACGCAATGTAGAAATCTTAAGAATACCAAAACCTATGGTTGTGAATGTGTGACTCGGTAATAAAAGCGATTAAACGCACCGAAATAGCTTTTGTAAAAATAAATGGTTGAATTTGTAACTTAACAGTATTTTCAGTATTTTTGCTCTGTTATATTATAGCATGTTTTCGGTCTGCAAAATAGTATTTGGATCGAAATTGACATTTATTTAAATAAGCTATAGACTAGTGCAGATCGAGAATAGACCAGAGGGTCTGCATCTACATAGTGTTAATTGCAGGCCTATTTAAATAAATTCACTGGTTAAATCTACCAATTGTTAGTAGCCAACATATAGTAGTTACAAGGTACAAAAATAGATAGGCCTTTGAGCCAGAGGGCAGAAAAAAAGTAGGCAAGGCTAGGATGTTGGAGGATATACTGTATCTCCCCTGTTTGCGTCTGCGAGAAGGACATTCTATAATGTGGTTTCACAATGAAAATTATTTTTTTAAAAAATGGAGGAGAATCTACTGAAAACAGAAGCATTCGCTTTAAAATCACCCAATACCAGACATTACTGCAGCAAGAACAAACGTGCAAAACATTGTGGATTTGACGCGCACCACCAGAGGGAAAGCCAGTAGGCTATACTGTGTGGGTCTCTTTGCATTCTGCCCAATGCTGTACGGTCACTGTCTGCCGGTGAGTACAACATACGCATATTGATTACGTGAATAAATTGTCATTTTTCCCTTTTCCCCTCCCCCTCCTCTTGCTCCACACCGTCGACTGAGTTTGTCTCCCTGACGCTTTAGACACGGATGCCCCTTTAATGGGAAATCACCTGCAGCGAGCGCGCGGGAGAAAATCAGACAGTACGCTCAGCGCGCACGAAATGGTTGACGCTGGTTTAACCTTTTCCTAAACCCCGAATTTGCTGCTAATTAAACGGCGTTGGTGGAAAAGATCACAATTGAAAATACCACAAAATATGGATTCTTTGAAACAGAACTAAAATCCCACCATCACAAAATCCCCCTTTGTCTTGATCGAATAAAGACGCAATTAACTAGGCCTATACTAAGCCAGTCATCACCGCAGTCATTTTAATTGCCTATAATGGAGGAAAATTCTTTGCTTTCATTTTGCAAATTACGCCAACATGTAGAATGTTGTGCGCATGCAATAATAACAAAAACTGTTTCAAACATTTAATATGGATTTGTCTAAGATATTCCACATCATTCAACAACCCACATATTGTTATTTTCGATTCGGACATGCAGTGCGTGGCTAAAACAACATAACACTAAATGCCACACTAATATCACGATGAGACAGTGTTATTTTAATAACGATGTAGTGCGATGTGTTTTGTGAGAGCAATTTTTGTGCATTTCAGACATCCAATCAAGACGCAGGAAAGGGAGGCACCCACAGGACAAGGCGATACGCGCCACATTTTCCATTGCCCTTAATCTTGAAAAAGTAATCTTACGATTTCCTTGAAAAAACGACCCTTTTCAGGATAAAATATATTTACACCAAAGTGGTTGTCACACTGTTGTTCCAAGACAATACTGCAGCAGGCCAACAAATGTGCATGCCGATATAGTCGGGAAAGCAGTAGGACGAGAGAGGTAAGATGTTGTACATCCACCCCACCCAACATAGCCATATCCCCTCTAGCTTGATATAAATCTCTGGAACACGTGGTTGGGTCGACCCGGATCGTATTTGCTAGATGGACGGTGAGCGCGGAAAATATGTGAGAAATGGCACATGCCACCTCACATATAGCAGGTCGTCCTTGACAGCACTGGGAACATGACCGGTAAATATTCTCCGCCATTAAGTCAAATGATTTCAGGTCTGAAGTGATATGGACTATACTATTACCGTAGTTCATTCACACCCTCGGGAGCCGTCTAAACCACACAGTCTCCAATTTTACAGACCACTCATTTAGTTTATTTAAAATCACAGCGACTTATTAATATTATTATTTACAAACGAGTTGTCTAAATACATCAACACCTAAACACTGCAATTTTGCGTTGGTTGCAATAAGGCAACAGGACAGTCGATTTGAAGATGCCAGATGAATGAATTTGAAATAAAATATATAGGCCTATTTGTACACACATTGTAGATTATTTCTGTTGTCAAGTTTCCTGAGAAGGCTACGAGAGTAGGCTATTATGCGAAATCAATCATTTACCTCAGTGTCATCTGTGAGTGGGATAAAAATGCGAATTGAAAGTAGCCTATGAGCCCGCTTGTAATGTTGATGTATTGTGTAAAACATGGTGGCAGCTAATAAAAATAGCAATGATTCGACATTGTCCTCTGTGCTTGGGTAAAGCATCTAGTTAGGCTTGGCCTAACACAGCACAACAGACCGACTTCAAAAGAGTTGAAATTTTCATCTCTTTATTTTCTTGCCCAAAATAAGTCATTAAACCGGCTGAACTTATAAAGAATAAACAGAGACCAAGCATAACAAAATAAAAATACCTCCTCCCTTTTTCCCCAAAAGGCTTTCCCAATGTTTATGCTGAGCTGTTTACCCAGTTGCAGCAATATTTTAAAACTTTTCATATATATTTTTGCTCCTATCCCTGCCAAAACCCAACAGAAATAACCAATCTTAATGATGTGGCTTTGATTAAATCTTTCATCAAACCTATGTGTGTGAAGCAACGTTTCCATGACGACTGTGGCGCCTGTGTATGTAACTGGTGGTGAGAAATGAGCCTTCAGCAAGGAATGGCTGTGAGTGTGTGTGTGTGTGTGCGCATTTGGCAAAGCAGATGTGACAGTTTGGCACAGAGTGTAGTCTTGCACAGTGGGTAGCATGTTTAACACACCTGTACGGAATTCCACATCTTCTTTGGCCCAAAATGCGCTCTAGTCTAAGCTCATCCACACACACACACTTTGTCTCCAGAAACCTGTGAGTGGCTGTTTTTTCCCCTCCACCCTTCCCTCAGGGCATCTCAGTTACACCACACTACAAACGTAAACAGCCAAATCCTTCCCATCCTTGGAGCCGCTGCAGCGCGACTGACGACTTAATCAGAACACAGCATTTCTCTTCCCTTCCCCTCGCACCCTCACGACTACGCCATCGTCACACACACTCCTTCAGGTTCGGGGGGGGGGGAGGTCTTCAAAGTCAGAGCCGAGCTGCAAAACATTGTCTCGTGACAAGCTCAAGGTCATTGTTCATGTACGCAAGCGTATGTCCTTTGTGCCCAATCAACATTTGAAATCCGAATTAATCTGAACGAAAGATGAATTAATTACACCCATATTGTGTCCCGTGGAGAAAGGAGACTTTCAGATGAAAGGCCTCTTTGGTCAACGTGAAATCCAGTCCCTATAGGGTGTGGGTCTCGCAAACAGAGCTGGAGCCCTTTAAACCAAGGCGAGGTTTGTTTTTGGGTTGAAGAGCAGGAGCAGCCTTGGCTGGCCCCCTCTGATGCTGCCTTCTCTTCCCCATAGGCGCGCGCCTCTACCGGGTCACTCCAGGGTCATGTTGGCGGCGCTTTCGGAAACGTCGGTGTTGACCTTGGCTTGGAGGCTAGCCGCTGTGATGTTGAGGTGAAGGTCGTACTGCTGGTCCAGGCCCAGGTAGCTGTCGCTCATCAGGTAGACAGTGTAAACACACCTGAGAGAGAAGGGAGAGAGGGACAGAATGAGATGAAGATGGGGGGGGGGGGGGGGGGGTGAGCGAAGAGAAAGAGTGAGAGGAATATGGACGATGAGAGACAGAGAAGAGATAGGAGGATAAGACAGAGAAAACAAAAGTGAGATAATGGGGGAGGAGAAAAGAGAGAAGACTGAGTGAATTTATTTGCAGATGTTGAGATGACGGGGTTCTGCGAGGACAGCCAAAATATGGGCTTATTTTTCACTCTTGTGAATCTCTGCTTCTGAGTAGACAGCCAAAACACATGGTGCTGTTTATTCCTTTTCATTTATATATTTATTTACAAGTTGAATATATGTTTCATGAGCATGTGTGTGTGTGTCTTTAATTCTTATCTAATAATTCCCAACCTTCCCTGTGTAAACTGGCCGTGATTATTGTGGGTGTGAAGATTGACTACGCATATTGTGTGTACGTGGGCACACAGGTTGACGGTTCATATTGTATGTGTAAGCTGATGGTGCATATTGTATGTATGTGTAAAGTGACGGTGCATATTGTATGTGTGTGTAAGCTGACGGTGCATATTGTATGTGTGTGTATGATGGCTTCTACACACAGTTGCGCTCCGTCAACGCATACCAGTGGGTGTTCCCGACGGTAGCTATGCAAAAGACTTGAAGTATAACCGTAATTTAATTGGTTGGTACCGTCCGTCGATTGGCTTGATTGGCCGGTGCCGTCTGTCGATGCAGCAACAGCTGAACTCAACGCGAGCGACGGGAGAAACGCGACACAACGGACCCACAATTCAGTTCAGCAACGGATGACGTGAGCCCATATAAAGTGAATGGGATGCGTCTCCAGCACTGCAACGCACGCAACTGTGTGTAGGAGCCATAAGCTGACGGTGCATATTGTATGTGTGTGTAAGCTGACGGTGCATATTGTATGTGTGTGTAAGCATATTGTATGTATGTGTAAGCTGACGGTGCATTTTGTGTGTATGTGTGTGTAAGCTGACGGTGCATATTGTATGTGTGTGTAAGCATATTGTATGTATGTGTAAGCTGACGGTGCATTTTGTGTGTATGTGTGTGTAAGCTGACGGTGCATATTGTATGTATGTGTAACATGACGGTGCATATTGTATGTATGTATGTATGTGTAAGCTGATGGTGCATATTGTATGTATGTATGTGTAAGCTGACGGTACATTTTGTGTGTATGTGTAAGCTGACGGTGCATATTGTATGTATGTGTGTGTAAGCTGATGGTGCATATTGTATGTGTGTGTAAGCTGATGGTGCATATTGTATGTATGTTTGTGTAAACTGACGGTCATTTGCCCAGTCATACGATTTGCTTTCAATTCGTCTCTAACCATACTTGCTCTCTGAAGAAAATCTGAAGCAACACCAACCTCAAATTATTTGACAACCAGTTCATGCGTGGTGCAAATCCAAGTGTGAAAATGTTTATTTGTCTGAGAGACGCATTGCTTTTGACACATTCATTCAGAGTGGCATTTCTGTTTCAATTGTTGTAGGATGCCAGGAAAAGCAAGCCTGTTAACGAAAAGCCGCTGAAAACTCAGATCAGGACCTTGAATGGTAAGCATAGTCTCCCATCAGCTGAGGCAGAGGCGTGTTTGACAGCTGTGAAGAAAGGCACCGGTAGAATACTTGCTTGTGATTGTGAATGACTGGAGCATTATGCCGACCGCTAGGACAGCGTGTCTAACTGCTGTCTGGGAATCAAACTCAGGCTGCGCTGTGCATACTGCTGTTCACACCACCTCTTATCGTAATTCGTTCAAGGCAGCATGGAGGAGAGAGCTACATTAATGGACATTATTATTATTATAACTAAAAGGAGGAGCAAGCTACATAAATTAAAGGAGAAGTCAGCGATTTTACGCAATTTTACACCAATCATCTCCCCAAGATATGCTAGCTGTCCGTTCCGTGAGTACACTAAAATAAAAAGAAAAACGGTCTCTGTAGGAAGCCCAGGCTCCGAAAACTGGAAACAAACAAGTGGGGGCAGCCTGTCTCCCAAACGAAAATGCAACCCTGTGTGGAGTATGCTGAAGGGAGGGGTGAGCTACCTCTCTGATGTGTTTCGTCTGGTCCTTGGTTAAAATATAATTTACACTGCTAATGATTTTAAATATAAACATAAAGGACTTCCTGTGCAATCGCTGACTGCACCTTTAACACTACTGTTATTTATATTATTATTATTTTAACCCAACCCTGTAAGCAGTTTTGTGCGTTTTCTTTTGTCTGCTAACCGACATTGTAGTAGTAGCAGTAGTAGTAGCAGCAACAGCCACACGTCGGACTGCTTGGATGTGTACAAATGTGTGTAGCTGTGTTAGAGATGCGCAGTTATTGGTTATATCCGCAGACACCACGGATTAACCGTGGGTCGGGCAGGCCCAGCAACAACAAAAAAAAACACTCTCGTTAACTACGGGTGGGTCGCGGGTAGACGACTGAAAATTCTGCCAGATCTGCACAACGCTGCAAGACCGAACTCGCCCACTGATTTGACACCGTCACAAAATCAGGGAATGCTTCCTTCTTATAAAGTCTGGGCTTGTTAACCTCTCTTTACACGTTTACAATACTTTGGTTTGTCTGTAGGGACCCTACCCATGCTTATGAAGTGTAAGGCTCAAAACTCCTCTGATTAACGTAGGCTTAATTTTGCACTCGCTGAACTCGTTATCATTCCATAAATAGACCCCAGGTTGTTTTAACTACGGATCCTTCCTTTAAGTGCATGATTTATTTTTAAAAGCGGGTTTGGGTGACGTTAAAGCTCATCCGCGCATATCTCTAACCCAGGGATGCCACGGTGAAATTGGACAGGGGGCCAGATTTTTTCAAGTGAGACTTCGGGGGCCGGATTACACTTTCGAGCTGAAAATGGCAAACACTTAAAATGGCAAACACATGGACAGGTAGGCTATTTAAAATTATTCATGAAGGCCTACACATCAAAAAGAAATTCCATTGGCACCAAAATAGCCTCACAATGAGCCCTACAATTACATAACCTAAAGCAGGAGACAGTTACCCTCTAAAAACATTTTTCCTATCCATGCAAGTAGCCTACATTTATAAATTAGAAATGCAACAAAATAGACTAGGAGCCAACAAAACACATTTCCTATAAATAACACAAGTGTTAATTTTATTATATTTATTGAAGGCTTGCACATGAAAACCCGTCAATGCATAATTAGGCCAATTAAAAGAAGGCCTGTCCAAGTAGGCCTAAACGAGTCACAGAAAGTAAGCGCCAGAATAAAGTAGTCCAACAATAGGCCATGTGATTGAATATCCAGTAGGAAACAAAAAGACACCTTTTAACTTTCACCAGCTTGTCCATATCCGGGGACAGTTTCTGGGCAGTGGCTATTTAGCCTACATAACATCATTCAGATGTCCGTGCATCAGGCGATTTCACACTTTTGATTTATTCATATTCATCACAGAAAAGGCCTGCTCACATAAATATGTTGTCCCAAACATACATCTACACACGTATTTTACCTGCAAAGGCCGTGAGCATTGGGTACTGTGGTGGCAAGGATTGATCAAATGATTCGATTGCAACAGATACATAGTAGGCTAATCCTTCGACGGTGCACAACACTGCAGTTTTATCAGTTCCATTTGGATCGCCTCTGGGACCTCGGAATGGAGAATGGATGAGCAAAAGAGCAAAAAAGCGCAAAGTCCTTTTCCAGTTCAGCAAAAAACGTGAATCGATTGTCAAACTCGTGCCTAAGTCCGGAAAGCAAGTTTGCGTAGCCTACTTATCCATACTCGATTAACAGGCTGAGATTTTAGACAGGGGAAGTGGGCTGCATTGCGCTTGGAGAGCTGCGTCTTCCATAACGCCAGTTTACTTTGAAAAGCACGAACACTATCATAATACTTTGTAACGAGTTTGATAACATTTCGATAGCGACTAGTCTACCGTCAGCACGCTGCTGCAGCTGAGGTGGCAGCAGCAACAGACCAACTGACGGATTCCACCGAAAATTAAATACAAATAAAATGTAAAAAAAAATTCTCCCCTTATCACCCGCGGGCCGGATGTGACATACCCGCGGGCCGGATGTGACATACAGTCGGGCCGGGTCCAGCCCGCGGGCCGTAACCCTGGCATCACTGCTCTAACCTGTGTACGTGTCTGCATATGTGTATACATGTGTATATGTGTTTGTACGAGTGTGTGTATGTACATGTATATATGTGCACACACATGTGTGTGTGTGTTCATGTGTGTATACATGTGTATATGTACATGTATATATGTGCACACATGTGTGTGTGTGTTCATGTGTGTATATGTGTAAATACTTGTGTATTGAATGTCTACATGTGTTGTATATTATATATTATACAGTACATGTGTGTGTATGTAAGAACATGTGTGAATATAGGTACACAAGTGAGTGAGTGTGTGTGTGTACACATGTATACTGTACGTTTGTGTATATGTTAGCTGGCAATTGACTTACTTGCCGGGCTTCTCGGGTGTGTAGAAGGCCAGGGAGACGGAGGTGTTGTTCCTGACGTAGCCCACGCGCTTGACGGCCAGCAGCTCTCTCCGGTCCACCTCTCCAAGCACCAGGAACCAGCCCTCGTCTTTAGGCTTGGGGAACCGAGGAGCCTGGGCCTTGCTGTCCTGCTTTCTCTAAAGGACACACACACACACACACACACAATCACATACATACATGTGAGTGTGTATTTGTGTGTTTGTGTCTGTATGTGAGTACGTAAATATGTCTTGTGTGTGTGTGTGCTTGTGCGTGCATACACGTGTGTAACTGTATGTCTGTGTAGGTCGGATTGCGTATGCAATATACTTGAATATGTATGTTTGTGTGTGTGTGACTGCATATGCAATATACTTGAATATGTATGTTTGTGTGTGTGTGACTGCATATGTATATGCTTGAACGTGTATGTTTCTGTGTCTGTATGTGAGTGTGTTTGTGTGCATGTGCATGCATGTATGTGTACAGTATGTCTGCATGCCCATGTGTATATTGTTTATGTGAGCATGGAGTGTGTGTGTATTTGTATGCATGTATTGTAAATGTGTGCATGTCTATGTTTGTCTGTGTGTGTATATGTGTGTTTGTGTATGTGTGTGTGTGTGTGTGTGTGTGTGTGTGTGTATGCGTAGACTCACCCTCTGATGTCCGGCGTTGACCCGGTGCAGGGTGACCTGCAGCACATACTCCTGGTCGGCGTGCAGCGGCAGCCAACTGCTGCCCTCCCTCAGGCTGGAGGCGGCCAGAGAGACGGGCCGCTCGTTCTGCTCGCCCGCCCCCTCCCACCAGCCCCGCACGCTCACGCTCACCTCCAGCACCGGCAGCTGGGCCAGGAAACACCACGCCTGCTCCAGGAAGGGGGGGGCACAGGGGAGGGGGGAGAGATGGTGAGAGAGTGAGCGAATGGAAAGTAGAGAGAGAGAGAGAGAGAGAGGGATAGAGAGAGAAAGCAGTGGAAGGGAGAAAGATCAAAACAGAGGGAAAGGCAAGCGAGATGACAACAGGGAGGGGAGGGAAAGAAAAAAAGAGTGAGAGAGAGAATGGCGAAACAAACACACTGGCATAATAGGACCAAAATAACTAGCCTGTGGTTAATTGCTAAATGTAATGGGCGATGGGTTATGACCATGGGCAGGAAGTCAGTAAGGGGTGGTGGTGGTTGGGCCTTGTAGGTCGTGAACAAGACCCGTGCTGAGACTGTTTCAACTGGACATTTAGCATCCAGTCCAACTAGCGCTCAGCCAGCTAACGCTAAAATCGGCCCCAACATCAGATGAAAAGAAGTAGTGGACAGGGAGAAGATGGCAGACCAGAGGACAGAGACTAGAGACAGACACAGAAAGTGTGTGAGACAGATAGATAGATGGATGGATAGATGGATGCATGGACAGATACAGATAGATAGATGAATAGATAGATAAATAGATAGATGGATGCATAGATGGATGGATGGATGGATAGAGATACTACCCTGCTGCCCTGTCCATATTAGAGAAAAGAGAGAGATAGATGGAAAAAAGGAAAGGGGGAGAAAAGACGCTGCCAGATTCACGCTGCCAAAGCTATTTATGTCAGGATTACTCTTGCTCAGCCAATGAGACGGAGACGCGCCGGTGCATGTCATTATTTAATTAGCACGGGCTGCTGGCAGGGGGGCACAGAGGCGGTCTCGTGTGTGTGTGTGAGTGTGTGTGTGTGTGAGTTGGGGGGGGGGGTGTGTGTGCATATGAAGTGGCTAGAGCATGTGTGTGCGCGGGCGGCATATGTGGTGGCTACAGTGGGTAAAAATGTGTATGTGTGTGAATGCTGATGTGAGACAGAGGGGGCCGGATGCTCTCATTAGACATGTAATTAGCAGACAGCCGAAAAAACACTCATCTGGGCTGTGTGTGTGTGTGTGTAGAGTATAAAGAAAAGGTTATGTGATTGATTTTCACATAAGTACAAAATAGCATACAAACGTACAGTGCACACATGAAGTCATGAAGACACAGAGAGAGAAAATACAGAGACAGTTAATAGTCTGTCTGATGTTTATGCACCCACCCAAATCTGTGTCCCTGTAAAGAGATATCCAAATCATCATGATCTTATACTCATCACATCCTCTTATTGCCAATGGCTTGTAATTTGTGATATTTGTACCTACACTGTGTCTGTCAGCTAAACACTGTAAGAACTGAAGCATTCTTCGCCGAAGCCCTCATCCTCAAAGTCCTGTCCTCACGAGACTGACTCGGACTGTGTGAGTGTGTGTGCGTGTGTGTGGACACAGAGAAGCAGTGTGGACACTCCTGGTATGTGTGTGGATATTCTGTTACCTGGGAAACCTGGTTGGGCGACAGCTCGTCTCTCACCATGGCGGCGAACGTGCCCTCCCTCCCATCACACGCCGCCATCAGCTCCGGCAGGCTCTCGATTGGTCCGTCATAAGCCCCGCCTCTCCCTCCTTTGGAGCCCCACCTCCTGTCAGGAGCAGAGCAAGGACAAGGCTGAAAGGGAGTGGTCACGTGAGCCGCCAATCAGGGAGAGCAAAAGAACCCTCTCGTACTTCCTGCAGCCTGGAGCCTGGCGGGAGGTCTTGCTATCCCATCAGCCACTTCTTACCATTTATATTGTGTTCCTGGGGAATTATGATGGGGATTACTGCCCGCCACGGGGGGACTGAGGCGGTTTATCCATATGATACGAAATCCTCTGCACAACCCCTGTGCGCGCGCACGCGCGTGTGTGTGTGTTTTACTAAGATGAATGTTCTCACATGCATAAAGAATATCTATTATTGAATGTGTGTACTATCCACTAGTATACAGGTTAGCTGTAATTTTGATCTGCATGTACTGTATAGGCCAATTTGTTAATTAGTGGGATCATGGTTATTATGTAGGATCTTCTGCATTAGTGGTCCAACAGGAAACATCATATTTAGTTTCTCCTATTAATCTATCTCTATTCCCTAATCACTATTCATTTACTTACACAGTGAAAGTATTGAGACCCCCTTTTATCACATTTTGTTATGTTGAACTTCTTGCATTTTGTTATTTTAAGGTTGTCATTATGATGGGGTATTGAGTGCAGATTGATGAGGTAAAACAAAAAAAATGAACTGCAATGATTTAAGCAGCTAAGCAAGCAACATGATGTGTGTGTGTATATTTGCACATTATTGATAAATGCATTTCTGTATTGTTCTATGTGTGTGTGTGTGTGTGTGCGAGTGTGTGCGCGCAAGTGTGTTTGTGGGGCTGCTGTGGTGTGTTGGCTGGGTTCCATTGCTGATGTCTGTGATGTTTGAAGAGGTCCAGTGGTATCACAGGATGGATTAGCCACTGAGCCTTTGCCTGCTGACACAATCTTTCTTGGACACATTCACACATACACACACACACACGCACACACACTCATAGACAATAAATCACTGTACACACTAACACTCACAAAACAGTCAACACAACACCCATAAAACAGGCGGCTATGAACACATACTGAGATCCAGGTGAGCCCTTAACTCTCAGATGTGAAACAGCTAACACAAACATTCTCACATACACACTCTCTCACACACACACACACACACGGCATACTAGGATTTCCATGACCAACTTTCACTTCTCACTTAATTTTCGAAGCAGCCAAGAACATAAATAATATTTATATACACATTCACATAGTGTGTGTGTGTGCGTATCTGTGTGTGTGTACCTAAAGATGAAAACATATGGTGGCAAAAAATGCTGTTCCCCAGTACTGTGTGTCCACATTATGTACATCCCACAGTACATGAAACTAACCATCATATAACAGACAGTACTCATCCATGGGCATTCTCGTTTCATTCGTTTCGTCATTCTCAAACAGCAGCAACAGTGTGTGTGTGTGTGTGTGTGTGTGTGCGTGTGAGTACGCTTACCTGAAGAGGTAGAGGTGCTGCTGTTCGATATGAGGCAGTGTGAGGAGGGAGGAGTCGTGCAGCCAGCGGCCCTGAACGGTCATCTGCACCAGGTTACAGATGCTGAGAGCCGCCACCAACCAGCCCTCATTGGCCACTACGTCCAGCATGGCCTACAGGAACACACACACACACACACACACAAATACACATGCGCACACATATACGCATGTACACACACACACACACACACACACACAAATGCACATATACACACACGCACACATATACACACACACACGTGCGTGTGTACACACACACACACACACGTATACGTACACACACACACACACGTATACGCACACACACATACACACACACATACCATCAACGTTAGTCTACAGATTCAGTGTTCATTCCATGTCCTGCAGCTACACCATTCATTGGAAAATGTAAAAAAAGCAGTAAACCTTAAATTGCCCTGTAGTTGTGTAAATTATACTGCAGCGTGGTGTATGCACTGCCAAATATGTCCATATGACAATGTTATCATTAAAGAGGCGAAACTAGCGCATACATAGTGTGTTCTGTTTGTCTATGTTTTTTTGTTTTCATACACAAGAGAAAGATCAGACACACAAAAAAGACAATACAGACCCTCTCTCTCACACACACACACACACGGCTTGGCTGGGAGTTTGGGGCTGTGGGGACTTCCATAGTTCAGTTAACTAAAAGTCGTAAAAAGATGACCATGTTGCAAACGCATCGCACTGTAATTTGGCAGCTCCTAACTGCTTAGGTCTTAATTTATCCTCTTCCTCTACCCTCTTCCTCCTTCTCCCTCCCTCTGTCGTTCTGCCTTCTCTCGTCCTCCTCCGGTGGCTAAGGTTAGAGTTTGCTGAGCTCAGCTGCGCTAACAAACTTAATTAATCAGAAAGTCATTTCCCCTCCTGTAACTCTCGCTAAAAAGCACCTTGAGTGTGGCGGCTGGACCAGGGAGAAGACTTCATCAAAATGCTAATGCGCTACAAATTAGAGGCGAGATTAACATTTCACAGTGCCCGCTCGCGCCAGCAAACTGACAACGGGGGCCGGGCAGATGTCAGCGTCGTCACAAGGGCGGCAGAACAGACAGGAACAAGGGATGGAGAAATAAGGCGAGAGAGAGAGAGGGAGGGAGGGAGACAGAGAGATAGTGAGAGAGACATGGAGGCTAAAGCTGACAAATTACCCCCCCCCCCCCCCCCCCCCCCCACCACCACCACTGCAGTGGTGTGTGTATATTTGTCCAAGAATATAACAAGTGTTTATCCATGTGTGTCTATGTATCTGTATGTGTGGTGAGCATTTATATATGGGTACTCAGAGATTGGGCAGCATTTGAGATGCCATTTGTGCCTTTTGAATGTCTATCCATGTCTGTGTGAGTGTGTGTGTGTCGCAAAACTATTCTATTCTATTCTAGAGAGAGTATGAATGAGAGAGGACAGAGAAACATAGAGCATAAGACATTTTGTGTATGAGAGAGAGTGTGTGTGTGTGTGTGTGTGTGTGTGTGTGTGTGTGTGTGTGTGTGTGTGTGTGTGCGTGCGCGCATGTGTGCGTGAGGTATGAAAAGAGAGTATGAATGAGAGAGGGACAAACACTGTGTGTCACAACTGTGTGTCAGTGTAAGTGTGAGAGAAAAAATGTGTGCGTGTGCATGTGCGTGTGTGTGATGGTGTGATTTTCGTAAGATCAGCAGGCCCAGTTTGTCTGTGCAGCTAAGCAGGTTAAAACGAGCTCTCAACGCTATCAAAGATCTGAGAATATGACCCCCTCTCCCAATCTCAATGCTATGAAAGACCTGAGAATATGACCCCCCCCCCCCCCAATCTCAATGCTATCAAAGACCTGAGGGAGTACCCCCCCCCCCCCCCCCCCAGTCATCTCAACGCTATCAAAAACCCCTCCCCTCTCCTGATCGTCAACAATATCTGAAGCCTGTTGCTCTGAGATCAGCTCACATTCCAGTGTCACTATAAATATGAGAGAGCCACATCAGCGATAACCATGTTGGTCACATTGTTTTGGAAAACTAATTAGAAAGCCCTCCCTAACCACTGCCAAATAATGGTCATTAGTTTTCACATAAGACAATGCAATTAGAACAATTCAGAAAAGCCTTTCACTTTCTAACATTTGTATTATGTTTTCATCAGAATTTGATGGAAACATGTTTTTCATTCTGTTTTCCATGCTTTTGATGTCCTTTTGTTTGGAAAAATCAGAAAGAAAAAGAACCATTTTGTGGTGTGATGAAAACAGCCTCTGTGACAGCCATATGCATTTGAAGTGACAGTCTGGACTGAATGGAATGTAGCAGCACGTTCCAGAGCACTTAATATTAATATATATATATATTTAAAAAAAAACAACAACATCAACTGCGGCTTTCCTCTATGTGGTAAACAAAGCATCTGACAGGGAACAGTTACGTCAGGGCCTTGATTGGAACTGCGACACACATGGACATGGAAAAAGGACACACACAGACATGGAAAAAGCCAGCAGCCTGCAGAGCTCTCTGGTCTCTCGCTTAATCAAATGTCGTAAGCGAGATGGCAGAGGCTGTGGTGATTTCTACAGCGTGTGCATATTTGTGCGTGTTTGATGGGATGCTTGTGTATCTGTGCGTGTGTCATTATATTTGCCTTTATTTACAGATTATTTATAGAAATGTTAAAGACTGACTCAGGGAGCACGGAAAAGTGTCCATGCCTGGGCATTATAAGTGGTCTTTAAGTGCGGCAGAGCTTATCATGGGTGCATGTGTGTGTGTATGGAAGTCAGTTTGTAAGTGAGTGTACTTTTGTTCATATGCGTTCATGTGACTGCATGTGGGTGTGTGTGTATGTTAGCAAGTGTTTGTGGTTGAGTGAGTGTGCTTATATGCTCATGTTTTCATGCGAATGCGTTTGTGTGTGCATGTATGCGTGCGTGTGTGTGTGTGTTGGTGTGTGTAAGTGAGTGAGTGTGTGCATGAGTGTGTGCATGTGCATGTGCATGTGTATGTGAGTGTGAATGTGTGTGTGTATATGTGTGTGAGTGCATGTGTGTGTGTGTGCCTGTCTGCCCGTGTGTATGTGTGTGTGTGGGTGTATGTGTGTGTGTGCGTGTGTATGAGTGTGCGTGGGTGTATGTGTGTGTGTGCGTGTGTATGAGTGTGCGTGGGGGGTGTCTGTGGCTCAGCTGTGAAGCGATAAAGGCCAGCAGAGATGCATGCTGGGAGAAGAGGTAGGTCGCTGGCAGCAGACTCATAGCCTGGACCAGCAGGAGCCCACGAAAGTAACCACATGAACGCATGGACAATCACTACCAGACACACACACACACACACACACACACACACAGCAGAAGCAGCCAGCCATTTGCAGGGATGGACAATGGCTTGCAGATCTCCTGCGTGAGCCAAAGGCAGGCAGCATGAGCAATCTCTCTCTCTCTCTCAGACACACAGCCTGGGAAAATCAAAGGCTCAGGCAGAAACAATCGCTAGCAGATCCAGGGGGTTTGGGATCAGGCATGAACAATCAACCACAGCCTACTTGTTCCTCAATTGGCCTGTGGTTCTTGGGTGCTCTGGTTTTGCAGATGCTCATGTTGGGTTTGGACTGGGCTCTCAAATGCCAGCTAGTCAACACAACTGTCCCATGAAATACTACATCATACGACAATTGCTGTGATGCATAAATAAATTGGCGATTTAGGCTGTATGCTGAACCTACCCCTATACTGAGTACTACACTCAGAGTGAACTATTGGTCAAATCCTCCACCTATCCTGGATATACACTCCAACACTCCAGTGCCCTGCAGGCGGCAAGCCTCTGGCAATGTCTGACTATGTTGCCTCCCATACACTACAAGATGGCTAGCCATCAGCTGTAAGGTAAAAGGAATGGGTAAGGTGCGTAGGATTCAGCAGATGCTTTCATCCATAGTGGTAGGAGCCAGAGGTGGGACCAAGTCACTGTTTGGCAATTCACAAGTAAGTCCCAAGTCTTAGCAGTCAAGTCCAAGTCAAGTCCCAAGTAAATACAGAGAAGGGCAAGTCGAGTCCAAGTCCAAGTCACATCAAAGCCAAGTCGAGTCCAAGTCCAAGTCCCAATCTTTTTCAAGTCCTGAACAAGTCATCAGGTACTCTTTTTTTAGCACTTCCATCTAATCCACAGTATTTTTTTTATAAATACAGATTAAAATATGTTCAATGTTTCTGTCTTGTAATCTTTTACGACATATGCATGTGCATACCTGAGTAATCTGTACAAAACGGATAGCTACATGACACTCAGCACAGCTGCAAATATATATATTGTTTTTCCAAATTGCGGAGCCCACTGTAAGGATGAGTAATAATTTGACTGATGGCATTTCACTGCGCTATGCCACAGATTTGCCTGCAAACTATTATTATTATTATTATTATTATTATAGGTATTATATTATTATTAGGCTGTCTGCCAGTGGCGACTCATAAGGGAAGCCAAGGTCAACACTTTTATATTATTTAAAAGATAATAATGACAGTAATTTTGTTTTAAAGTATTAATTTCTTAAGAAATACTACACATTTGATGCTGTTTATCTCATTTGTAAATGGTGCACTGTCACTTTAAGCCCATTGTGTGCCATTGTCCACACGTTCTCATAATGATCTTTTTTTACCAGCTCCATTCAAATATAGCCTATGGCTAGTCCACAAACTCAAACATTGTTTGTGCCACATGTATAGCACAATATTAACAATGATAAGCATGATATTAAGTTGGCTCAAACAGCTTTCATTCCTTTGGAAAGAGAAGCATGTATGACATGATGCTTGCTTGACATTTTCTGTTTGCAATTAAAAGTGAATTATGAGCCTGGTAGCCAGTAGCCACCTAGCTACAGTAGCTGAGTGGAATGTGTTTCAGTCGGCATATCATGTGCTTCATGTAAATAAATTATTGAATACTTCAAGACTCACCAGTTCCAAGGAAAAGACAACTCTTCATATTCTTGTCCACTTTCCAAATCAGTAGGCTAGTGAGAACCGGATAAATTCGCAATCTCCTCTAATCTCGTATTTGTTGCCTTCACAATTTCCTTTTATACGTTTCTTATATTTAACAATGTTTGAGTTTAAGGCAGCTGTGGCCTACTAGTTAGCACTTCGGACCTGTAACCGGAGGGTTGCCGGTTCGAACCCCGACCAGTAGGCTCGGCTGAAGTGCCCTTGAGCAAGGCACCTAACCCCTCACTGCTCCCCGAGTGCCGCTGTTGATGCAGGCAGCTCACTGCGCCGGGATTAGTGTGTGCTTCACCTCACTGTGTGTTCACTGTGTGCTGAGTGTGTTTCACTAATTCACGGATTGGGATAAATGCAGAGACCAAATTTCCCTCACGGGATCAAAAGAGTATATAAGCCAGCTGGAACCTACTCGTTTTCTCTCCCTCTCGTGCGTGCTTAGATGCATTCTCAATTAAATGCAGTAGGCTAAGTTCAAGTTGGATCTTAATGGAGAGGACTAGAAAAATATCATCTTTATGTAACATGCTGTTGGTGCATTTTGACATTAAACATTCTCTAACAAGAGTGCAAATCAGTTTGCAGTAAAGCTACTAGTTATCGGCTAAATGTTGGTCCTTCCTCGGTCTCTTGGTGCCCTACACACAGTGCGTAACGTGTGTGGAGGTAGCGGCAGCACTGAACTGTGCTCTGGCTGCTTGTCTCCGCTATTTTTCATTTATTTTTATTTTTTTAGTCGCGGAGGGATAGCGTCTCTGGGGTGACTGGTCCACGATCAGGAAATTTAGTTTTTGATTCGAGACATGTCAAGTCATCACAAGCCAAAAAGGCAAAGTCCGAGTCAAGTCTCGAGTGAATAGTATTCAAGTCCAAGTCGAGTCGCAAGTCATGCCGAATTTTATCAAGTCAAGTCTGAAGTCATTAAAATCATGACTCGAGTCCAAGTCATGTGACTCGAGTCCACATGTCTGGTAGGAGCTAGCAAACGCCTGACCGGTTCTCAGACGGAGACGCTGCTCCATGTCCTCTGCACCCCGTGTGTGAGTGGCCAGTGGCCTGGTGCTACGTTCCTCTGCACCCTGTGTGTGAGTGGCCTGGTGCTGAAGTCATTGTGGATAATAATATCTTCTGTTGCACACTGACATCAAGCTTTAGGAGACTCTTCATTTAACAACGAAAACATTGCAGTGGCTTTTTTGTAATGACAAAAGGAGAGTCTGCCTCAAGTGTATTTTGTCCTTTTCAATGTATAAGTATAGTATAAGTATATATACTCTTTTGATCCCGTGAGGGAAATTTGGTCTCTGCATTTAACCCAATCCGTGAATTAGTGAAACACAGCACACAGTGAGGTGAAGCACACACTAATACCGACGCAGTGAGCTGCCTGCAGTAAGGGGTTAGGTGCCTTGCTCAAGGGCACTTCAGCCGTGGCCCACTGGTCGGGGCTCGAACCGGCAACCCTCCGGTTACAAAGGCAGATTGCTAACCAGTGGGCCACGGCTGCCCACATGGGATAGCGCTTTGACAGTGGTGTTCAACGAGCGGGTTTGAGAGGCCTAGAGGTGCAGGCAGTTAAGACATGAATCTGTCATCGCCGCCCCTCCATCTTCAGCTGGGCTCGCAGCACTGCATGAGGAAATGTGCCGATGCTAAACCAACATGGCCATGCTACTGAATGTGCGCACACACACAAGCACACACAGCACACGCACACACACACACACGCACAGCACACGCACACCTTAAATATGCTCCTTAATCCTTAAATAAGGATTTTCTGGCTCTTAAAGCCAATTAAAGTGTGAGGAGATACACTGGCTCAGTTTTGTACTGTGGAATGGAGATGTTGTGGAGTCAATGTGTGTGTGTGTGTGTGTGTGTGTGTGTGTGTGTGTGTGTGTGTGTGTTTGTGTCTATTCCCATGCTGTTGCAACATGCAACAGGTGGGGTTGAATGAGATGTGGGGATAGGCAGGGTGTGGGAGGTCAGGGGCTGGGGGTTGCTGGGATGCTGAACTTATGGAAGTGTGTGTGTGTGTGTGTGTGTGTGTCCCTATGGGGTTCAGGGAAGGACTCATACAGCTGGCTCCTCCTGGCCCGTTTGTTAACGCAGAATTTACACTTACGTAGAACACATCATCACTGACATGCTTATCACAACAACATCACAGATACGATGGATAAACAAACCCATAAACCATTGTCATATGTCCAACCTCCCCCAAAACATGCACATGCACAGGCTCACTCACAAACACAGGCTCACTCACAAACACATCTTCCATCCATGCCTACCTGTAAGCACACGTTTGGATAAACAACTCTCTAACACAGCATAAATCGCATAAATCACTCCTCAACACACTCACACATATAAGCTAAGGAACACAGGCCACATATGCACAGACATTGCGCACCTATTACCTGTGAAACAAGCTGACAACAAGCTATTAATCACACAATTAGTTCAATCAAACAGAGAGAAAGAGACATACAGAGAGAGAGAGAAAGAGAGAGACAGACAGAGAGGGGGGGGAGAGAGAGAGAGAGAAAGAGAGAGAGAGAGAGAGAGAGAGAGAGAAAGAGAGAGAGAGAGAGAGAGAGAGAGAGAGAGAGATCCTTATCCTTCTGGCTGTAAGATAGAGACTCAGGAAGAGACGGCAGTCAGTCCACAGATCAAATGTCTAATCTGTTAATCTCACGTTTTGGAGACAGATGTTAAATTTCACTTGGGAGGTAGTTTGAAGGTTGGGGGCTGGGAGTGGAGACGGTGTGTGTGTGTGGGTGTGTGTGTGTGTGTGTTTCTTTTTTCCGCACAGATCATCTGAAAGCAACACATGGAAATGCACTCAGGCCTCTGTCAGTGTGTCTCCAGGCTGAGAATGGAGGTTTTATGATGAACGAGTGCTAGAAGTCTGCTTTGATGAAGAAGGATAGCCTCCTGACGGAAGTGAAGGTTCACACACACACACACACACACACACACACACATCAGCTGTATAAGGTTATACCTTAGCACATAACGTGCAAGTGTTCACAGCCGGGGTAAAACTCAGATCAGACGTACAATACAAATCACAGCTTTGCAAGACAGTCATGGATATGAAGAAAAGTCTGTGTATGTGGTGTGTGTGTGTGTGTGTGTGTGTGTGTGTGTGTGTGTGTGTGTGCATTTATGAACTGTGTCTGTGTTTGTCAAGTCAAGTCACATTTATTTGTATAGCACACTTAAACGCAATACAATTGATCCAAGGTGCTCACAGAAATAAAATAAATATAGTAATAATAAAAAAATAAAAATTGTATGTCTGTGTATGCGCTTACAAACTGAGGCTGAACATATAAACACAGACATGCAAATGTAGAAACGAGACAAGCACACACGCACGCACACACACACACACACACACTCACACATACACACAGGCACATCCAAACACAATAGCACCCTAGGTGCGTGCACACACCTGGCAGATGCGTATGGCGTTGTCCAGGACGGTCTTGGTGTCGGTGGCGTAGTCGGAGCAGGGCAGCGTGGCGCGGCTGAAGTGCGCCTGCAGCAGCAGGTGGGTCTTGGTGTGCGCACTGTCGAAGGAGTGCGGGCTCACCTGCAGGGGGAGCCGCTGGGCCAACTCGCTGTTCAGCTGGTCCTCGTTGTGCCGCACGGGCAGCTCCGCATACTCCTCCGCTTCCTGGAGAGAGAGGAAGGGAGGGAGATGGGGGGGGGGGGGGTGATAAGAGATGAAGGGTGATAATAAGGATGAGAGTAGAGGGATAGTGTGGAAGAGGAAGAGAACAAGGGGCAGAGGGAGAGGAATACAATGTCCCATTAGCTTAGTTTTCAGACAAAGATGACCAAATGCACATAAACGAATGATGAATGCAAATGAATGAGGAGAAACAGAGAGAGGGAGAGATAGAGAGGGAGGGAGAGAGAGAGAGAGAGGGGGGGGGGTAATGTGGTAATAGAGAGAAGGCAGGAAATCCGTGAGAACTACATGTACATGTGGATATAATATTGTAATAGTGAGTTGAAGGAGACAAACGGTGAGAGAGGAGAGGACCGGGTTCTGAGGACCCGACAGGAAAGGACAGAGTGAATGAATGAATAAATAAGAGACAGAGGGACAGTCGAGGACAAGCGTTCAGTCCGATTCCCGCGGCACCGACTCGCCTCTTTTCAAGTGTATCGAGTTGGAGCCGCGGCTCTCTGGCGTCTCCTCTGGTTTTATCATAGCGCTTTGTCATGGCTTTACTATCTAATGTCAAAGACAGGCTTCCTCTGGCTCTGCCTCTTTGCTGTGAGACTCTTCGCTCAAACGGACGCCGTTGGGTTAGGTGATACGGGCGCAGAGACTTCCCAAGCGTTTCATGTGCCTCTTAAATAACTCACAGACTCTTTCTCCGGGCCAGATTTACTTAAGTCACAGAGGGAGAGAGGGCCCGGCTGTTTAAAGGCCCCGAGGAAGCTGCTAAAGAGCCCGCGAATCCCCGGCCTCTTTATGGCCACGGCCTACAGAGGGTCAGCAGCGGGCTACACACGGCCCCGTTCACACACACACCCTTATTTTGACAGATGTGTGTGTGTGTGTGTGTGTGTATGCATGCACATGAGAGTGTCTCTGTGTGTGTGTGTGTTTGTTTGTGAGAGAGAGAGATTGAGTGAGAGTGAGTGTGTGTGTTTGTGAGAGAGAGTGAGTGAGTGAGAGTGAGTGTGTGTGTGTGTGTGTTTGTGAGAGATAGTGAGTGAGTGAGAGTGGGTGTGTGTGTGACTGTGTGAGAGAGAGAGAGAGAGAGAGTGAGTGAGTGAGTGAGTGAGTGAGTGAGTGAGTGAGTGTGTGCACGTGTGTATGTATGCGCATGACAGAGAGAGTGTGTGTGTGTGTGTGTGTGTGTGTGTGTCCGTATCAGGGTTTCCATTGTCCGGTAATTATTTCCGACAAAATTAAATCTCTCTGGTCAAATTGTCCGATTGAAATTGGCTAATAATCCCGTCCCCCTAACACAATCTGAATTTGAGAATAATCCTTAAAATGTAAGCCTATATTAAAGCAATACGTCCTCTGGCTATGTTTTTAAATGTCCAGGCTCTACCGTTTGAAAGCTATTAAACAACACGCAGCCTATGCTGCATTTCAAATAGGAAGCGCACGCTTAAAACGTCCATGTTAAACAACAAACAAATGAGTGAGGCGGTTCAAACATGGCCAGGCCCAGGCAGACTAGCCTTAAAAGTTTTTTCAGAGGCCAGACGCGATGGATGATGATAAATTGGTAACGTCTGAAGCCTCAGATGTCCGGTCAACTCCACCACCACCAGATAAAAAGCAGAAGTGTCGGGCGTAGGCTATCTGTCGGAATCATGACGTTGGAAGTGGAGTTGCGGGGTTGCTGCCGCTCCAAGACACTGTCATTCTCTGTGTACACTGGACATGCAACTGTGTTCTGTACCCAAAGCATACAGTAGGCCTAGAGTATGCTTTCTCTGTCTATGATCTGCAGGGTTAGGGCCTTCTCGACGAGGAGATTGCTGGTCCGTGGATAATTTCCGGCACAATTAAACGGCATCATTGACCCGCGGACCAAAAGAAAAAGAAACTAAACATTTCCCAGAATAGGAAACATTTCTTAATTTATTGTTATCAAATAAAGAGGCATAGCCTTAGGGGGTAGTGGTGTGAGCGCTCATTCTTGTGTGTGCGCATCTGTGCAAGTTAAACAGTGGAACCACTGGAGATAACGTGGGTAGCAGCATCAAACAACGTAGCCTTTGAACAATGAACAAAACGGACTCTTGCTGTCCATGCAAACATAGATACTGGCTAGATCTTGTTAGGCATGTTTACGTAAGTTAGGCTAATGAACATGTTGCATTCTATTCAGCCTGATTATGTTATTCTTTAAGCTACATAGCCTGTCTCCAGTTTTCCTCAACTTGACTAATTAAGAAGCGATAATAGGATATTTTTTTTTTTTATCGGTCGCGTATTTATGTATGCGCATGAGAGAGAGTGTGTGTGTGTGTGTGTGTGTGCGTGTGTATGTATGCGCATGAGAGAGAGTGTGTGTGTGAGTGTGTGCTGCTGCTGCTGCTGCACGCTGGTTATCTTGTGGCGTAGCGTTACGTTACGTCGCTACGCGCCACCCGTCACTCAGCCACTGGGGTCCATTTGGACGGCTCCTCATGCACAGGCACGTCCATCTCTGTGCCTCTGAGAGTAATTCAATCAGACGCTCACTAATGTACGGGGGGGGGGGACAGATCTGTCACCGGCTCCCAGCCCTCCCTCCATCTCTCATCACCACTACTTTCTTCCGCTCTTTCCTCATCTTCTTCCTCTCATTAATCTCCATGGGAGGTAGGAGGTAGGAGAAGCACCCCCCCCCCCCACACACACACACACACACACATCCCCCTTCTCTCTTCCTTCAAACGCTTGACTAGGAAGTGACAAGAGTTAGGGGGGATGACAGTAAATAGAAGCAGAGGGGGGAAAATACAACACACACGCACGCACAAACACACGCACACGCATGTACACACACACACACACACACACACACACACACACACACAAACACACGCACACGCATGTACACACACACACACACACACACACACACACACAAACACACGCACACGCATGTACACACACACACACACACGCACACACACACACACAGTGATTTACACAGCACTGGTATCACAGCACAAGTCTGCATATGTATGTGAGTGGCGATAACCAAAGACAAAGCTGATCTATAAACAAGGGATGAGGGAGGAAGAAAAAAAAAACCCCTCTCTCTCTCTTCTGTCTCTTTTGTGCGGTCTATCTATCAACTGGTGACATTTACTCTGGGCCTGAGCGGGAGGGACACACAGGGGCGTTTGGGCCAGGGGGCCCCGGGCACTCCGACACTCCCAGGCCCCGCTCAGCAGCCCCTGATGCGCTCCGCAGTATGCGGGACCACCCACAGACCTTATCAGCCCCAATCAATACCATGCACAGGCACACAGCAGCACGACACACCCGCCTCATTGGACTCCATCCAGCCGCTGGCACTCGGGTGTCACTTAACGCTGGCATTTCAACACTGCTTAATGGTGAGCAAACTGAGCATGGTGAGACTAGAGCACTAGAGTACACTAACATGCTTCTCCAGTAAGACAAAACACTAGAGTACACTAACACAATTCACTAACACACTTCTCCAGTGAGACAAAACACTAGAGTACACTAACACAATTCACTAACACACTTCTCCAGTGAGACAAAACACTAGAGTACACGAACACACTTTTCCAGTGAGACAAAACACTAGAGTACACTAACACACTTCTCCAGTGAGACAAAACACTAGAGTACACTAACACACTCCTCCAGTGAGACAAAACACTAGAGTACACTAACACACTTCACTAACACACTTCTCCAGTGAGACAAAACACTAGAGTACACTAACACACTTCACTAACATACTTCTCCAGTGAGACAAAACACTAGAGTACACTAACGTGCTTCTCCAGTGAGACAAAACACTAGAGTACACTAACACACTTCACTAACATACTTCTCCAGTGAGACAAAACACTAGAGTACACTAACGTGCTTCTCTAGTGAGACAAAACACTAGAGTACACTAACACAGGGTAGCGGCTGTGCCCGGTGAGAGCTGCGTTCTGAAAAATTTTCTCACTGTTGCGTTCCCTTTCCACAGTCACCTACATGCTTGCTCTGGGGTCGGGGTGGTTAGGCCTTAGGCTCTGCATAGCACCATAGAACAATGTTATCACACTCTCTTAAACTTGTACAAGACTTAATGATAGCTTGTACGCTCACACAATTTGTGAATGGACCCTACGGATGAGCATGAAGCGCAGCGAGCCATTTGGAACTTGATAACATAAAGGTGATGATAAGACTAGACTTAAAGGTAAGGTATTTAACAGAAAATTGGCAACACACAGCATTGGCTGTGACAACGCTAACCACACCACCTTACACAATGATGCTGTGTTGATGAAGTACAAGCCTTTATTGTGTCTAGAAGCCCTTAAGAGGAGGAGGTGCTGAGGCCCAGATGAGGAGGCACTGAGGCCCAGAGGAGGAGGTGCTAATGCCCAGAGGAGGCACTGAGGCCCAGAGGAGGAGGTGCTAATGCCCAGAGGAGGCACTGAGGCCCAGGGGAGGCACTAAGGCCCATTGGAGGCGCTGAGGCCCAGAGGAGGAGGTGCTGAGGCCCAGAGGAGGCGCTGAGGCCCATTGGAGGCGCTGAGGCCCAGAGGATGCGCTGAGGCCTAGAGGATGCTTTGAGGCCCAGAGGAGGAGGCGCTGAGGCCCAGAGGATGCGCTGAGGCCTAGAGGATGCTTTGAGGCCCAGAGGAGGAGGCGCTGAGGCCCAGAGGAGGAGGCGCTGAGGCCCAGAGAAGGAGGCGCTGAGGCCCAGAGGATGCGCTGAGGCCCAGCGAATGTGATGAGAAAGTGAGTAACAGAAAAGTGTCAGAGAGAGAAAGAGAGAGAGAAAGAGAGATGAAAAAAATTAGAAAAACAAGGAGTGCGCAGGAAAGAGGTTTAACACCTAGTGACCGAAACACGTGGCAAACATCAACAGTATACAGTGCATCCTCTTAGGCCCACATTCACATCCAAAGTTGAAAGGGAAGAAAAAAAAATAACCTTTCCTACTTCAAGGGTGTGAGCGAGGGACAGGGAGAGAAGAGGTAGAGAAAGAGAAAAGTGGAAAAATGGAGAAAGGGAGAGAAAAGAAAGAGGGACAGATTGAGGGATGAGTGGAGTCGGGGCAGGGGTGGCTGTGAGGGGTGCAGACTGCCTGAAAGGGAAACACTGGACTCCTCATTAGGGACTCGCCACACTCATTAGGACGCACGGAGGAGGTGGGACTCTCTTGTCTGCACTGACAAGAGGAGTAATTTGGAGGGACAGAAGGCGTGTGTGTGTGTGTGTGTGTGTGTGTGTGTGTGTGTGTGTGTGTGTGTGTGTGTGTGTGTGTGTGTGTGTGTGTGTGTGTGTGTGTGGCAGCGGGGTGCCTTTGTGTGGCTCTCTATA
>NC_055966.1:14914400-14938594 GCF_018492685.1 Alosa sapidissima
GTCGGAGTCTAACGGCCAATCGCAGCGTCTGCTGCTGTGCGGGAGCGGAGAGCTGAGGGCACAGAACCGACATGTTAAATGTGAGCTGACAGCCGTGCAAATGCCAGCACTCTGGAATGTTCTGGAATCGGCTCGCTCAATTTGGAGCAGATGTGTGCGCCGTCCTTCTTGACCCCTGGAGCCGATAGTGTTGTGTGATGTGGTGTGTGTGTGTGTGTGTGTCTGTGTGTGTGTGAGTCAGAGACTGCATGTGTATTTTAACTTCATTGCGAGACACAAGACATGGGTTTGCCAGGTTTGTGTTCAAGAGAATCGGCGACCACCTGACCTGTTGCCATGGTAACAGCAGGTCAGTGGGCTTGGGGTGTGGTAGAAAGGTGTGTGTATGAGCTGTAGCTGTGTGTAAGAGTGTGTGTGTGTGTGTGTGTGTGTGTGTGTATGTGTGTGTATCTGTGAATATGTGTGTGAGACCACAACTATGTGTGTGGCTGAGCTGAGCCAAAACATTAAACAATCAGTGTTCTGCACAAGCTATATAACACAGTGTTTTTCCAAAAAACGTACATATAATAAATGTGATTTGTGACGTCTGGCACACCACACAGCAAACACTATTTCAACACTATCAGTGTTATTCTGCAATGCTAGTGAAGTTATTTCAAGGCACTGCGGGATCACATGTTTCCAGTTTAGTAAACAATTTCCTTCCCCTTCATGAAGATTGCGTGAGCGAGTGTGAAATGGCAACACATGGTACATGCTATATATCATTTACGTTTCGCAAGACATAAATTATGGATCCCATGGTGGAGGATTATGGGGAGGTGAGAGAGAGAGAGAAAGAGAGAGTGTGTGTGTGTGTGCTCTAATGTTCTATTATTTTTATTATTCTCCATAGACCATGTCAATTGTTATTATTATTACTATTAATTGCTAATTTTTTGATGTAACTACTGCTTTGGCAACATTGTAACACTTACAGTCATGCCAATAAAGCTCATTGAATTGACCTGTCGCTAAGCCCCGCCCCCCATTGTTACCGTGTGAAAACTCAGACAAACAAACCAGACTTGAATAGAAATACATTGTGGACAATGGCAGCTGACAGTATATGAAAGCAGACTTTGAGGACGTTTTGGTCGATAAAAGGATTTACTTTCCTCCAGAAGCTATTAAAAGGGACTTAATTATGCTATGGAGGGGTGTTTTCAAAACTTTAGAATACATACAAGGTGACAAGCAGTTGTGGCGAGTAGCCTTGCAAATCACCTGCAAAACCCACTGATGTCAATGCTAGCTAGCTAGCTAGCTAGTGGAAGATTGATACAAAGATATGTTAGGTTACGTTAATATTTGATGTAGTAAGAATATAGTAGTTGGTTAATGAGCATTTTCATCTTGGGATTTAACAGGGAACCTGTGCCCACGTTGTTGGCTTACTTAGTAGCCTACATTATGTCGAGCTGTTGCAAACGCGAGAGACGTCCTGTAGGCTACTGTTAATGAAAATATACCCCGTTTTCTAGCCTCTCGGGGTACCGGCTATCAGTATTACACGTCCCCCATGCAAAACGTTTGACCATGGTTATCCGTCGGGGTTTTTTGAGTTAATAAACTCCATAAATAACCATTAATTTGCCATTTTATGCCTGCTCCCTGTTGTTTCCTATGGAGTTGTCCGAGCTGATGTCCGAGTCCTGTTCAGGCTGGACTGTCATTGGCTCATCAGCGTTCTAAGGGTGGCGCTTAGCGACAGGTCAATTGAAAATTGAGAGAGAAAGAGAGAGATGAGAGAGAGATATGAGAGTGAAGGAAAGACGAGGAATGGCAGGGAGAGAGTGAGAGAGGGAGACTAAGGGGCAAGACTGTAGTGAGATGGGCAGAACAATAGACAGGAGGAGGAAATGGGAGTAGGAAAATGGAGACAGACAGACAAGAAGGACAATATGTGTCTAACCTTCCACTGTCTAACTTCTTACATGCTTAGACCAATAAAACACATACAATGCAAAAACATCCCTTCAGGCCATAGCAAGTCCTGGACATATTTTCCGATAATGACCAGCGGACACTACATTATCCCACTTATTATACAGCAACTTGCTAAAACAAGAAAAGATTCATATGTGTCTTAAATTATTTTGATAACATTTTTGTGGCTTCTCTCGAAAAACACAGTTCGCCACACAAATAGAACTTGAAAGTTTCAGATGTTGCATAGCAACGTATTACTTATTAAGTTCCCTTTCAATGAAGTTCCATGTGAGGGGACTACTCCTGGAATTATACAGTATATGAATCAGAAGCACAAAACCTGTTACTACTGAGAGAGGTTATTCATTTTTTGAAGCAGTCATTTTACGGAATTATTGGTCCTCCTAACATTAGTTAGTGGCGCTTTCTGCAGCATTCTGAAAGGCCGTAAGTAAGGGATAATGTATAGAACGCCATTATCATTATCGGGAAATAAGTCCCGACAGTAGCCTGACTAACGCCAAACCTCATCTCATTGAGATGGGGTCTGGGAACTACATGTACATTTTCTCATATTTAAAACGTGGTTTACGAATGCCCAGAGCCGTTTATTGGGCGCTACGAATGTCTATCAAATGAGTCTGTACGTAGCTCATAACCGCTTCGGTGTGTCATCATCGTTTTGCTGTCCCCCCTCTGTTCTGTGATTGGTTCCTTCGTTGAGGTGAAAACGAAGTCCATGGAATCCAGGCTGCCTAGCAGCGTGAATAAAATCGCGCACGTAAGGCAGCATGGGAAAACCCAGGCTAGCCCGACAGGACAAACCGGTAATTCCCGATAATGACTGGCGTTCTATACATTATCCCGCTTATTACACGGTTACTTGTCAAAACGAAAGACTCCCCACGATATGACTCTTTAGCCTACATAGCCTATTTGTTACTGTTCCGTCGTGGCTTTTGCTGAGAAACAAATAGTTTGCAACAAATGCTGAACTTGAATCAAACATTCTTTAGAACACAGCAGATCAACCAGAGAGGGTTGAAGTGGAGCGAACTATTTGTTTTCTCAGCCGAAGCCACAAAAACGATAACAAAATAATTTGAAAAGACCCATTGTGTAAAGTTTCTTTTCTCATTTTGGCAAGAAGTATAATATGTGGGATAATGTATTGACTGCCGGTCATTATTGGAAAATAAGTCCCTTCAGGACGAAGCAAGACCACTCCGCTGTACATCGGGGTCCTGTTCGCCCTGTCTGGACCGGCAGACTATACATTATCCCTTATTTAGTATTTATGGGACACTTCACCATTCCCTTTAAAAACTCTAGGATCTACAAAGTGACTCCCAATAGGTTGTTCTTCCCAGGAAAGCCAAGAGAGAGAGAGAGGGAGAGAGAGACCAGACAGAGAGAGAGAAAGAGAGAGCGAGAGATAGAGAGAGAAAGAGAGAGAAAGAGAGAGAGAGAGGGGGAAAAAGTCAGAGAACGACAACCAGAGAGAGAGAGGCAGGGTGAAAAAAGAGAGAGGAAGAGAGGGAAGAAGGGAGGCAGAGAGGGAAGAAGGGAGGGAGAGAGCGATTAAGGGACTAAACCACAATTCTGTGGTAGCCAAACTTTCACACAGCCCCCCCTTTCACATTTGGCCTGTCAGCATGT
Organism: Alosa sapidissima; assembly: GCF_018492685.1. Lineage (NCBI taxonomy): Eukaryota > Metazoa > Chordata > Actinopteri > Clupeiformes > Clupeidae > Alosa > Alosa sapidissima. Next base: position 14,918,034 of record NC_055966.1, read on the forward strand.
CTGGCCGGGGTGAGTTACGCCCTGGCAGGGCTCTGGCTCTGGGGCCGGGGGGTGAGTGGAGCTCCAGCGGCCAGGCCCAGGGGCCGAAGCTGGGCCGGGCGGAGTGACTTCCCTGGAGCCCCACTGGGTGTGTGAGTGGAGAAGGCTTCACACAGCAGCCTGCTGCAGGACAGCAAGCCAGGCCAGTTTCACGAGTCAGGGGACGCGTGATTGACGGGTGTGCTCTAATTTGATACAATTATGTCAAACTGGGTGCTAGTGTATGTTCGTGTGTGTGTGTGTATGTTCGTGTTCCAAGCGCGCGCGCGCGCGCGCGTGTGTGTGTAAGATTTACCTGGGGTTCATGACGAGGCGACGGAAGAAGTAGGTCCAGGTGATGTAGTCCATGGCGTCCTGCTTAGAGGCGATGGTGCCTGAGGCGATCTCAGCGTTCAGATGGTCAGACAACACACCCAGCAGGCTGCGGCCACGTGCGGCCACGTGCGCACACACACACACACATACACACACACACACACACATACACACACACACACACACACACCACCATCAGTACCACCTCAGAAGACACTTTCACTAGGTGGCTGTCATGGTGGCCCTCACTTAACTTGATAATGATTGGGTGACAGCTTTACACTGTGCAGAACTTTTAACTTTTAATTTTTCAACTGCTATAAACTCAAAATATAAAAAAAAAAAATTCAAACAAAAAAATCAACGAAAAAAGCAGCAATGGGATGACACCTCTAATGAACCGTGGACGTCTGCTGATTGACTGACCTGGACTCCACAGGGAAGGGCTCGTACAGGAACTTCTTGTAGAAGTCCTTCTTGATGTCGTGTACCAGGATGACCGCTTTACCCTGGTCATCAAACTGAGGACGCCCAGCACGACCCATCATCTGCAGCACATCTGAGCAGTGCACACACACAAACACACAGTTAAATAATGTCACAGTGACAAGTACAGCAGAGCCTACAACTGGGAATATGAAGATACTCCTGACATGTTTAGGGTCATACACGCTAGGGGTGTGAATTTTCACTGGTCTCTCGATTCGATTGCAATTATCCCTTAAACGATTCGATTTCACAATGCATCACGATGTGACACATCCTCAATTTTCCATATTACAGCACATGGCTACATTTTCATTAAAGGTGTAATATTCACCTGCACAATTAGACTCACATTACGCTTTGATTATTAAATGATTCTCAATGCATCTTGGCCTTCAATATTTTTTTTTCATTATTAATAAATAAAAGTACCTAGATTTGATTATCAATTTCCCTTGAAAGTTATTAAGAGGTGATAAATACTTTAAGCGGTCTCCTTTTTTCAAAGACAATTATCAAGGAGGAGGCTTATGTGTACACTTCATATTGTGTAGCCTCTTGGATTATAAATAGGCTATAACTTACAATTGCTTTCACATTAAAGAGAAAAACCAGGAGACTATTGTCAATAATTGCTTCAAACAGGTGCTCTTTGGTAGGGGACGTGAGTTAAGTCAAAAAGGAACGTAACAAAGACACTGTTTAGAAAAATATATGAAAAAGCCTTTAATTAAACTAGTTTAAAACTATCTTAATGAAAGGCACATGGGCCTATGCGTTGAGGCTATACTGGCCTTCTTCAGGGCATGTAACCAAATCCAACCAACCAACCAAACAAACACACACACACACACAAAAAAATAAACTGAACATAACAGAACACACCAGCTGTAGAAATAGTGTCTATGCAGACTCACACACACACACACACACGTACACATACACACACAGTGTACCTGTAATGGGATAATCGACATAGCGGTGTGTTTTGCCGTCATAGTACTCCGTGCCCTTCACTATGACCAGGTGGGCAGGGAAGTTCACGCCCCATGCCAAGGTACTGGTGGCAATAAGCACCTGTAGCACAATGCAAAACAAACACACACACACACACACACACACACACACACACACACACACACACACACACAATGGACATGGTTAAAATATGACTCCAATCTGCACAAGCACATTAGTATGGGGAATTGTGTTATTTTAGGAACGATTCATAGATTTTTGCAACTGGTGTTTTTTTACTTGCTAGGACCCCACTGAATACAAAACAACCTGTTTCCATTTTTTTTCTTCATTTTCAGTGCCAAAATTCAAGATGGCAATATATGCGGAAAAATAATATAAAGGCTTAAAGTGGTCAACTTTTTGATAAATATACACCTAATAAGGTAGACAAGTGAGATACAGACTATTTTCAAAAGATGTATTGCATCATTTGCCAAAAAACTTGGAGAAAAAATGGAAAAAATGAAAAAAAGATTAAAAAAATCTGCATCTTGTTTCATTAATGAAGAGTTCAACAAAACATTGTCAGTCACTCAAGTATTTATCCTCACCACTGTCACTGTCTTTTTAATATTGGTGTACATCTCCTCAGAGCCTTCACACCTGCAAAGTTGCGTGAATGGTAAGTTGTTACTCTTGCAAGAACACCTTATACTGCATTGGCTGGCAAGACAACAACACTTCACAAGTTCCACAACAGCCTCTGGTACTGGTGGAAGTTTTGACAGAACAGGAACCCATTGCCCCTCAACAATTTGTCTCCATCCCAGTGATAGTGAGTCAAGAATCTTTGGAGCAGGCACTGTATCTTGTGCCCAAACATTTGCTTGCCTGTGTGCTTTCAGAATTTCAATTTAATTTCAGTTATAGAGCGTCAAAACATTACACGTCTCATGGCGCTTTACAGAGTGTTAAACATTCAGACAGAGCCCATGAGTAACAGGGGCGAGGAAAAACTCCCAAGAATGGAAGAAACATATAGGATGAATCTGCCTGGGGTCAGTTACAGGACAGTAATGTCTATATACAGAGAATAGAACATGGTATTTAGAGCCACCTGATGTATGTTACAAAGTGATTGGATGGTTACATAAGTTGTTACTCTTGCAAGAACACCATATACTGCATTGGCTGGCAAGACAACAACACTTCACAAGTTCCACAACAGCCTCTGGTGCTGGTGGAAGTTTTGACAGAACAGGAACCCATTGCCCCTCAACAATTTGTCTCCATCCCAGTGATAGTGAGTCAAGAATCTTTGGAGCAGGCACTGTATCTTGTGCCCAAACATTTGCTTGCCTGTGTGCTTTCAGAATTTCAATTTAATTTCAGTTACAGAGCGTCAAAACATTACACATGTCTCATGGCGCTTTATAGAGTGTTAAACATTCAGACAGAGCCCATGAGTAACAGGGGCGAGGAAAAACTCCCAAGAATGGGAGAAACATATAGGATGAATCTGCCTGGGGTCAGTTACAGGACAGTAAGGTCTATATACAGAGAATAGAACATGGTATTTAGAGCCACCTGAGGTATGTTACAAAGTGATTGGATGGTTACATAACCAGTATGATAATGCATGAATCCTATTTAGTGTTAAGTTCAAATAGTCCAGTGTAGGGGATGAATTGTCCATAGGAATTAGGAGTTGTCATCGGGCAAATAGTGGGTCGCTAGGCTGCGCGGGCAGGAATCCGAGCATGGGGACAGCAATAGGCGATGGTAGGGCAATCATAGGGATGGGATTTCCCTAGTTTTTCCACTCCTTAAACTTCCTCACTTTTAAACATGTTCCACCGAAGGGCTTTAGCTGTTTGAAAACCATGTTTTGAGGAGCTGACACACAAATTTCTCACATCCAGCTAACACGTCTGGAGATGGATGAGGACCTACTACAAGCCTACAAAGTGTGTAGGATAGGATACAATAGGATACCCGATAGGTCCACCGACTCTATACACGATGTGATTGTCCTGAGCTAAGTTTGGTTTTTCCACCTCACAAGCCGGAGAGTTGCTAGACTACCCTGACTGCAATTTACATTTGCTGCCGCTAGGGTGCGTCAAGATTTCTAGGCTGTATCTTTTGTCGACGTTCTCCAGTGCCCATGACAATGAGACTGTCTTTGTTGATGTCTGGTACCCTGCGAAGGGCAAGCACCAAGACATCTGTGTGACATGTAGATATATGGGGTTTTGCCAAAATGACTTACTGCTACTGCCACCTTTGTGTGTGTGAACTGTGACTGGCAGTTTACATAGTTCAACAGCTTTATGACCAAGGTAGAGGATGAGGTTGGCTTTGGTTTCCTTCGATCCCAGGAAAGCTTTAAAGTCTTTGATTGGTGTAGAGTCTATTTTGTATCCCTTATCATGTGCTTTTCCCATTGTATGGACCTGTCTCGTCCTGTCTTTCATGGAGTTTATGATGGTATAGTTGTTAAATAATAATAAGTATATGTCATTGTAGCATATAATAAGTATATGTCATTGTAGCCTCATGCCTTACTTTCAACATTTTCAAAGAAGCATTCTGCCAGATCTTGGCAACAGTTTATGTCACTTTTCCTGACAACCATCTCCTGCACAACAGCCATGCCATCTATTAAGATGCTATCCAATGTGTGTGTTAATTGCACTGAGCTACTCTCTGTAGATTGTTCAGAGGATGCTGTTTCTGAAACCAGTCACAATTCATGGATGAAGGCAGACTTAGCTGTAGTGGGCAGCATTAGGCTTGCATATAATCAACAAATTCATATGTTCCCACAATTTCCTGCAAGTCCTGTTAACAGAATTATTGAAGACCAAAGGTCCACCGGCCTCCTCAGATCCTGGTGAACTTCTACCCCTGCACCATCAAGCGTATCCTCGCCAACTGTGTCACAGTTTGGTATGGCAACTGCTCTGCCCACAACCGAAAATCACTGCAGAGGGTGGTGAAAACTGCCCAACGCATTCCTCACTCCCCTCCATTGAGGCCATCCAGGGCAAGCGATGCTTGCATAAGGTCCACAGCAGGTTCAGAGGAAGCTTCTTTCCTGCAGCTGAAGTCTAGCTCTCCATTTCAGTGACAACCAACCAACTAAGCCCCCCCCCCCCACCCACCCCTGTCCAATGCCTCCTTGCCTGTGCCTGTTGAGGTGTCCATGACCATGGCAACCTTGACAGGGACAACAAGGAGGCAGACCCCCCCCCCCCCAAATGTATGTTGTTCATACATTGTTCACATTACATAGCCATATTTATTCTGCTCTTATAAGGTAACTGTTAATACACTGCACATATTTATATTACTCTAAACCTCTCTACTTTATACAAATCAACTGTATACTACTGTCTACACTGCACTATATTTCTTGACCTGTCTATGCACCACCTGTCTATACTTTGCAGTGTTTCCCACAGAATTCAGTTCTATTTGTGGTGGTAAGTGATGGTGGGGGTTGCAACAGTTTTGCGCAGCATGTTTATGATGCTAACCTGATTTAATCACGATTTAACCAGTCATCTTCTATGCCAACAACAATCCTTACACAAATGACAATGTTTTCTTTAAACGTGCATGCAGAGGAGGGGCAGGTTCGTTGAGAGAGAGAGAGAGAAAGAAAGAAAGAGAGACAAGGAAAGGCTTTGCAAAGGTGCCCATAGCTCTACAATGAAAGGATTTCATCCCATTTAAATAGTACAACATGGCAAATCATTGTGTGGTGGTCAAAGTTGATATTGTGGTGGGCCGCCACAAGTAAGTCAATGTATGGGAAACACTGCTTTGTATATCACATTGCACTTTTCTCCTTTTTTGCACTTCTGGTTAGAAGCAAACCGCATTTCGTTGTCTTCATACTTGTACTCTGCAATGACAATAAAGTTGAATCTAATCTACTCTAATCTAATCTATTGAGGTGCAGAACATTACTTCTGGAGTGCAGAACATTACTTTAATTCAAATGATTATTAGGTTATGTGAAGGAAACTTTTAAATCAGTCAATGTGTTTTTCCGGGTATGCCAATAAATAGCATAATGGTGGTTACACCCATCACTGGTTGATAATCATGACATCTCATGTCACCCATGGTCATATTTACTACCTCAAGTCATTCAATTTTATTAGAAAATGTATGTATACAATGATACCTAACATATATCCATTTAAAATGTTTAAAAGGGCGATTATTTGCAATTTTTGGTGATATATCCGCCATCTTGGATTTTGGACCTGTGCAGTCCGGGAAAAAATTGGAAACAGGTAGTTTTGCAAACTATATAGTCTGAAGAAGTAAAAAAACATAATTTGCAAAAATCTATATGAAATGTTCCAAACACCTTTTTTTTGCTACATATCGCCCTGCACTACATGCATACAATCATTTTGCTTTGTGCCTTAAAATATTCTGATATTCGTAAAATTATGATGGGTACACATTGATACATAATAAAATTTCTATGATCTAGGAGAAATGTTCTGGGGCCAGGGAGGTCCGCAGTGGGGCTACCTGGATCTTGCAGTTGACGAAGAGCTCTTCTACAGTCCTGCGGTCGCGCTCGTGGAGTCCAGCGTGATGCAGGCCTATGCCAAAGGCCAGCGTCAGCTTCAGGTTGGACTCGCGCACCGTGGCGATGATGTCAGTCATCTGAGGAAGAGGAAGTCATAGTTCGAACTCAAACGCACTCCAGACAGCAGATGACATCACCACCCAAAACCATGGGGTTACCATGTTCATCATCAGCTCGTATGCATTCCATGCATTTTTTTATTTTTATTTCCCTTTGTTTGCTGAAATAATGCAAGACACAAATCAATGTCATGTTCATTGCACACACACACAACACACACACACACACACACACACACACAGACCTGACTAGGAGATGCTGTAATACTATTTCATGTTATTTTATGTTCTAAAGGTTTCTGTAATTTCTGTACTCTATGTGCTTTTGGCCAGACTGTTTCTTTTTGGGAGAGAGAGAGAGAGAGAGAGAGAGAGAGAGAGAGAGAGATTGCAGCTTAGTCCAGACTAGCTCCATTATCCCGGCTGGTTAAGACATGGGACCTCTGGGCGCAGCTGCCTCCGCTCTGGCAGGAGAGGAGTAAAAATACTGCAGGGAGGAAAAGCAAGAGGAGGAAGAGTGAAAGAAGAGAAAGGGTGTGTGTGGGGTGGTGGGGGTGTGTGTGGGGTGGTGGGGGTGTGTGTGTGGGGTGGTGGAAGGAAGAGGATTGGACCCCCGCGGTGAGACAGACAGTGTGCGCAGGCCGCCTGTCAGTCACTCAGCGGGACCCCAGATGCTACACGCCCCAGTGCAGAGGAGCAGCAGGGAGCCACATATATCACTAGAACACACACACACACACACACACACACACACTAGCATTGCACATGTGTACACACACACACACACACACAGGCAAAGCCAATGCACTAGCATTGCACATGTGTACACACACACACACACAGGCAAAGCCAATGCACTAGCATTGCACACGTGTACACACACACACAGGCAAAGCCAATGCATTCATATGCGCACATGCAAAGATGCAAAGACACAAAGACACACACACACACACACACACACACACACACACACACACACACACACACGCACATCCTTACAATTCTTCTTAGTTTAGCGGGGCAATCCAGTCCACACCTCCATGTGAGACACACACACACACACACACACACACACACACACACACACACTCCGAGATGAGAGCAGTAAGAGATACCCTGGTCTCCAGCCTATGATCTCTCTTCTGTAATACTCATTAAGGACTAAGAGGGGACTCTGTGTACATGTGTATCATATATGACTATAAACATAGCTGTTAGCTTGTTTGCTTTGTATGTATGCACTGGTATGTTTGTGTTAGAAATGATGATTGTGAATGTGCCTGTTTGTTTGTTTTGTTAGTGTGTGTGTGTGTGTGTGTGTGTGTGTGTGTGTGTGTGTGTGTGTGTGTGTGTGTCACATTTGTGTTCACAAGACATTTGGCACAGTCCCATTCCCCTCTCCTAAAAAGCAGCTTGTGCACATTTGGGGCTGAGCGGGAACAGCGGATGGCTGATTGCTGAGGTAATTACCAAAGCGTCCATTTCTCATAAGGCTGCGCAATTGAGTTCTGTAAAGATATTAGCATATTCTTGGTATAGAGTGGAAAGGTGGAGTGGGATTGAGAGAGAGAGAGAGAGAGAGAAAGGGAGAGAGAGAGAGAGAGAGAGAGAGAGAGAGAGAGAGAGAGAGAGAGAGAGAGAGAGAGAAAGAGAGATAGAGAGAGTGAGTAGCCTCAAGCCAAAAAGGCTGCGTGTTCACATCTTGAAGTGATCTGAAGGTACCCACAGAGCCTAATGGAGGATGACACAGGCTTTTCTGGCAGGGGCGGCCCGGCGCTGGCTCCATAATTACACTAAGACCTGCTTAAGGAACAGAGCCGCGCCATCAACGCCAGCGCATTGCAGCCAGGGCTCAGGGGAGGCAGGGAGGGGAGGCAGGGTGACGAGCGTTGCACTGAACTGGGGATGGATGAGAGGGGAACGGACATGGCACTGAACTGGGGATGGATGAGAGGGGAACGAGCATGGCACTGAACTGGGGATGGTCTCAGCCAGCATCACTGCTGCTGCTAAGACTGCTAAGACGGCTTTCTACAATGACAAAATCAACAGCGCTACAGACACTCGAAAACTTTTCTCAACCTTCAAATCGCTACTCAACCCTCAGCTGCCTCCTCCTCCATCCAGCCTTACTGCAGATACCCTTGCCTCATTTTTTACAAACAAAGTGGCGGCAATCAGCAGTCAATTCTCTACATGCCCACTCAACGCATCTGACTCCGATACCGCACTCCTACAACCTCTAGGGACTGCTGGAACATCTTTTTCAGCATTCACGCCTCTCTCCGAGAGTGAAGTATCTAGACTCCTGACATGCAGCCGTCCTACCACATGCTCGCTTGACCCTATACCTACGAGCCTACTTCAGTCCATCAGCCCGACCATCGCACCAGCTATCACACATGTGATCAATGCCTCGCTAACCTCCGGCACATTTCCAACAGCGTTCAAAATGGCCCGGGTAACACCGTTACTTAAGAAAGCTTCTCTCAACCCTGCTCAAGTCGAGAACTACCGCCCTGTCTCACTCCTGCCTTTCCTATCCAAAGGCATTGAACGAGCAGTCTCCAAACAGGTCTCTGACTTCCTTTCACAGAACAACCTTCTGGATCCAAATCAGTCTGGGTTCAAAAGCGGCCACTCTACCGAAATGGCTCTGCTGTCTGTAACAGAAGCCTTAAAAGAAGCCAGTGCTCGGTCATCAGTACTCATTCTGCTTGACTTATCGGCTGCCTTTGACACGGTTAATCACCGCATACTTCTCTCTATACTCGCTAACATGGGAATCTCCGGTTCTGCTCTCTCCTGGTTTGAATCCTACCTCACAGGACGCTCGTTTAACGTATCATGGCTTGGTCAGCTATCTGCACCTTACCATCTCACCACAGGGGTCCCCCAGGGCTCAGTGCTGGGCCCCCTTCTCATTGCTATCTACACCACCTCCTTGGGACAGATTATCCGTTCGCATGGCTTCTTATACCACTGCTATGCAGACGACACACAGCTCTATCTGTCCTTTCCACCTGATGACCCCTTGGTTTCAGCACGGATCTCGGATTGCCTCTCAGACATAGCTACATGGATGAAGGCACACCACCTCCAGCTGAACCTCTCAAAGACTGAACTGCTGGTCCTCCCAGCTAAACCTACCATACACCACGACATCAACATCAAATTTGACTCCCTGTCTGTTTCACCTACCAGGACTGCAAGAAATCTAGGAGTTGTTCTCGACAACCAACTAAACTTCTCAGATCATGTTGCCTCAGTCGCCCGGTCATGCTGTTTCGCACTCTACAACATACGGAAAATCAGGACTTACTTGACTCAAGATGCTACCCAACTTCTGGTTCAGGCAATAGTCATCTCACGACTCGACTACTGCAACGCCCTCCTGACAGGTCTCCCAGCCTGCGCAGTGAAACCACTTCAGATGATCCAGAATGCGGCGGCGCGCCTGATCTACAACCAACCCAAAAGGGCACATGTTGCCCCGCTGCTCATCCAGCTAAACTGGATACCTATGGCGGCCCGCATCAAATTCAAGGCTCTAACGCTTGCCTACAAAGTAGTCTCCGGTTCTGCTCCCACCTACTTGAATGCCCTCATACAGACATACGCTACCTCCAGACCGCTGCGCTCCTCAGACGAACGACGTCTAGCTCTACCACCGGTACGCTCAGGCCAATCCAAACTTTTCTCATCTGTTGTTCCTCGTTGGTGGAACACACTGCCAGTTCCTACAAGGGCAGGGACATCCCTCTCCATTTTCAAAAAACTCCTAAAGACCCAGCTCTTTAGAGAACATCTCCTCTCATAGCAACACTTACAACAAGTCCTGCTGATCCTAGCACTCACCAGCCATCTTAAACGGAGAGGGGAACGGGCATGGCACTGAACTGGGGATGGATGAGAGGCCAAGAGGAGGAGGAGGAGCAGATGACACAAGAGGATGATCCTGTGTCCAGGGTCCAGTGGGGTCAGCCACTCAGAATGGTGAGATGGGAAGAGGGTTATAAGTGGGAGAAGTGGGGTGGCGGGTGGCGGGTGGCAGGAGGAGCACAAGGGGACATGGGAGTTGAGTAATGCTGCTGCTGTTTCTGTGATCATCCGTAATGAGGGGCTATGTGGGTGCTAATGTTTCTTCTCATGTGTTAACAGTGCACAGGGTTACAATCCTGCGGTCCTGTAATTGCTTCACCAACTCAGACCCAAAGTTGCCTTTCAGTGAGAAATCTCCACTGGGATTGGACCGGACAGGCCTGACTGTCCATCTGTGGTGACTTTTTGTAAAGTTTCCTGATAAGATATTCTGTAGTTGTACTAAAAGATGTTCTATACATTGGGCTACTGTTCGACCTTTAAAGTGGTAAAAGAGCAGGGGTAAATATAGTTAAGGTCAAAGGTCCTTTGTAGAAATAGAATAAATACCTAGGCACATATGTATCACCAAAAAAGGTAAGAAGGACATAGGAGCTCTGTTCTATTCTGAGTTGGTAAAAACAAGTGATGCTACTGAAGGTAGAGGTATATAAGCTGTGTAAAACAGAATGCTAGTAGCTGGCTTCATGAACCTATGCTCTGTGTTGGATTAAAGCTACACCTTCTGCAGTATTCTATTGTTTTGTCACAATTCTTCTGAGTTTGAATCAGTTAATTATAATTTGACACCACACATCCTGAACGGCCCGCCCCCCACGGGCAAATCTGACCGCTGGCGTCCGCTCTTCCAAATGTGACCGCTGGTGCCCGGACACGCAAGGAAGCATAAAGTTACGAGCAGCCTGCTCACCTCGCGCTCGTCCTGGTGCAGCCACTGCTTGGGGTCGTCCTCGGTCGCCAGGAAGGCCATCAGGTCCAGGGCGGTCAGACGCGTCTGTCGCCGTGACGACACGAAGATCAACACAGGCTTGGCTGGAGAATGGCTGCGAATGGCTAAATGGGTAAAGCAGGGAGTTTAGAGTGTAATGGTACAAAAGCAGGTCTAGCCGCCCTACTAATACAAGAGTGCAATTACCACCTTAAACATCTCAAGATCTTCCATTACAACACTGCATGGGAATTGTCTCCGCAATACATGAAATACTATTGCGTATTCATATAGTCTGCCAGAATGCACGTCATTAATGGCACCTATATACAGCAGGGGAAATACTAGTACTGAATACTAGTGTTGAACCCAGTATGCAAGTATGCTTCCAGTGAGGCTATTCGCATGACATTTGCACCAGACATTAGTATTAACTCAGATAATCCACACTTATATAAACAAATCCAAACATTAAAGTCCATAAATAAAGTCATGTGCAATAAAGTGGAATGACCCAAGAAACAAGTATTGAACGTGCCTACTAAAAGACATTTCCTGTATGACTAAACTAATCAGTCACAGTATTCAGGTGTAGACTTTTGCCCAGATAGTCTTTAAATCTTGAAGATTCCAGGGGTCCCTCTTGTGAATCCTGATCTTTAGTTCCTTCCAGAAATGTTCAATTGGATTTAAGTCAGGGCCTTGATTTCCTTTCTCTGAAACCAATTGAGAGTTTCCTTTGCTGCATGCTTTGGATCGTTGTCCTGCTGGAAGGTCTAGCCATGTCTCATTGTCATCATCCTGGTGGATAGCAAAATTCTCCCGGGAAAAAAATGAATTCATTCATCAATCCTTCAATTGTATGAAGTCTGCCATTAGAAGAAAAACCGCCCCACACCATAATGCCTCCACCTCCAAACCTCACTGTTGGTATGGTATTTTTAGGGTGATGTACAATGCCATTTCTCCTCCAAACATGGTATGTAGTATGACATCCAAAAAGTTAAATTTTGCTCTCATCTGACCAGACTACATTCTTTCAGCATTTCATAGGCTTGTCCAAATGTTGTGTAGCAACTTTAAATGAGCTTCAACATGTTTTTCTTCAGTAATGGAGTCATGTGGGTTGAGTGTGCATAGAGGCCATGGCGCTGAAGTACATTACCTATGATTTACTCTCTATTGTACCTGCTGCCTCCAAGTCTTTCTGGAGTTCTTTCTCCGAGTGGTCCTTGGCTTTTGGCTACTTCTTGAATTTCCCCTGGGGATCAATAAAGTATCTATCTATCTATCTATCTATCTATCTATCTATCTATCTATCTATCTATCCTTCTGATTATCCTTCTGAGCCCCTTGTCAGAAATCTTGAGAGACGGTTCTGTGCATGGCCGGTTGATAACACAGTGATGTTCCTTCCACTTGTAGATAATGGCCCCAGTGCTGCTTACTGGAAGATTCTCAAGTTTTGAAATGCATCTGTAACCAGTTCTATCGATATGTTTTGCAACAATAAGGTTGCGAAGGTCATGGGAGAGCTCTTTGCTTTTACCCATCATGAGATGTTTTGACACCTTGGTAACAAAAAACCTTTTTATAGCCTATCGAGATGTACTAACTCGGCTTATATTATATTAATTATACATTAACTACTTACAGATTCCAGCTCGTTCCTTGCCTTGGTGTACTATTTTTTCTTAGCGTGTTCAATACTTTTTCCCTGTCATTCCACTTTATTACACATAACTCTACTTATGGATTTTAATGTTTGATTTTTTTTTTTTAATATGTGAGGATTACCTGAGTTAATACTAATGTCTGGTAAAAAATATCTGGTAGCCTGGAAGTATACTTACTGAAGAAAATGTTGACATGCAGTATTCAATACTTATTTCTCCCACTTCATCACTTACAGTGTATGCTGATTTAAACATCACTGACCATAAGACACATTTGACAGAGACAGAGCTGTGTGTGTGCATGTGTGTGTGTGTGTGTATATGTGTGTGTGTGTGTGTGTACCTTGAAACACAGGTTTGTTCATGCTGGCCATGCGAGGACAGTAGTGTTGCCCTGGGAAACCCTGGATGTGCACCTCCAATGGCACAGGACGCACAGATGGACGGAAATTAAACAAGCCCACCTGAGAAAGAAATGGGGACAGAGAGAGAAAGAGAGAGAGGGAGGGGGAGGGAGGGGAGGGAGGGGAGAGAGAGAGAGGAGAGAGAGAGAGAGAGAGAGAGAGGAGAGAGAGAGAGAGAGAGAGAGAGAGAGAGAGAGAGAGAGAGAGAGAGAGAGAGAGAGAGAGAGAGAGAGAAACACAGATTAAGAGAGGACAATCAGCAAGGATGATGAATTAAAGGACAAATACATAAATCATGGATGGACAGAATTAAAGGACAAATACATAAATCATGGATGGACAGAATTAAAGGAAAAATACATAAATCATGGATAGACAGAATTAAAGGACAAATACATAAATAATGGATGGACTAAACATGGCAAGACAGAGGAAAACACATAAGACACAACATGAGAGCAAGACTGATTGATTCTCTGAGTGAGTGAGTGAGTGAGAGAGAGAGGGAGAGAGATAAAGGAAAGACAGAAGAATGAGGGAGAAGTGGAGAGAGAAAGAGATATAAAGGAAAGGAGGAAGAGAAATATAGAGATAGAAAGAAAGAGATAAAGAGGAAAGGAGGAAGAGTGTGTGTGTGTGAGAGAGAGAGAGAGAGAGAGAGAGAGAGAGAGAGAGAGAGAGAGAGAGAGAGAGAGAGAGAGAGAGAGAGAGAGAGAGAGAGAGAGAGAGAGCGAGCGTGTAGGGGGCAGCGAGACGGAGGGGGTGAGGGCAGAGCGGAGCAGGAGTGACCAGCTGGCTGCTGGCGGCGCCCCGTCCCTGCCGCCCATCTGGGGGTAATTCCAGGCAGCCATTGTGGCCGTCCCAGCGCCGCCCGCGCTCTCTCACAAGTGGCAGAGGCCCGCGCGTGTGTGCGCACACATTTAAGCTCCTGGATAATGGATTGGGCAGCTCACACACTGTGACCCCCCCCCCCCCCCCCCCCCACACAGATTTATAGTGACCCTACATCTCCCCCACCCCCCGCCCACCCCAAACACCCTTTCCTATTCATGCATGGGACCATCAGTCTGCCAGGGCATGTCGCTCGGCAACAGTGAAACAACGTTTACATAACCGCTGCTGCTTGAAGCCCAGAGAGAGTGTGGACATGGGGGCCTTACTGCCACAATTAAAGTGTGTGTGTGTATGTGTGTGTGTATCTGTCTGTGTGTGTGTGTGTGTGTGTGAGGGAGGAAGGACAGAAAAGGACAGACTGATAAAGAGGACACGTGGACAAAAACACACGCAATCATGAAAACAAAGACATGTCGGGGAGAGAGGCCCACATATCCAACATGTGCACACACACACACTTATTTGCTGTATGTAATATACAGCAAATAAGTGCTCCTAAACAAAGATAAACTGCATGTGCATACATACACACACATGCAGACAGAAACAAAGAACACACAAACATACACACAAACACAGCACATCCCCCCATGACTCTTCTTCCCCCACTCTGTGTCTGTAGGGAAAGTGAGGATATACTGTAAGGGGCTTTTGTTATGAATTAACTCTAAATATCTCAAACTGACCGAGGCTGCTGGCCACATTGTTGCTGATGATTGCAGTTGGCACTCGAGCGCACCCCCCACCCCTCCCGGAAACAAAAGCCTGCCAATTAAAGACCAGGATGGACCACGGACCCCCTCCCTCGCCTTCTAATGACTCCCGCCATTGCCGCATTATTAACAATCCGAGAGGACGGTCGGCAAATGAACCAGAAAAACATCCCCTCGCTTGTCACGGATGGGCTGACCGGAGCAATTTTATACCGAGAAAATATGCGGATTCCAATCTGTCCTGGAGAAATGATCGAGAAAACCACTGACGTGCCCCTGAGCATAGAACAAGAGAAGCACTCGGCAAAAAAGAGGTTGAAAGTTGACAAGTTACACGTGCGCAACAGTGTGTGTGTGCGTGTGTGTGAGTGTGTTTGTGCTTGCTAGTGTATTTAAACCTCATGAAAGCCAAATCTGATGCTGAAAGGAGAATGTGATCAGGACCTGTGTGTAATCCCTTGAGCACACCTGCAAGCGAACCCTAAAAGTAGCCTGTGAGCTGGACAGTATGTCCTGTGAAGTGGCCAGCTAAGTCTGCCGGATGGCTCACCTGTCCTATGCCCAGCCAGTCGGCCAGGTCGCGAGCGTTGGCCAGCGCTGTGGACAGCCCCACAACGCGCACCGCCTTGGATGTGTGTGAGGAGATGAAGTTGGTCCTGGACACTATGACCTCCAGAACGGGGCCTCTGTCCTCCCCTGTGGATCAACACAAATGGTACGGTCCAAGGTGAGATTACTGGATCAACACAAATGGTACGGTCCAAGCAAGGTAAGATCAGTGGAGCAACACAAATGGTTCGGTCCAAGGTGAGATCAGTGGAACTTGCTCTGGGACCGTTAGACTGATGATCCCTACAGGTAGTTCATTTTTTTTCTAGACTTTAGGGCTGATTAATGATATGAAATAAACAGCAAAACATAAAAAAACAAGCTATACAAACGACCTGTGATCAGAAATGGAGTGAAATCATGAAAAAAAAAAAAGTAAATAATCCCAGTGGGGTATTTAGGCCATGTGATCAACTGAAAGCCATTGTGGTTCAGTGCTCCCCTGGGCCCATTGTAAAGCAGGATCTATTTCCACTGTGCTCTACACCAGCTGATGGTCGTCATCTCGGGGCTGAGGAGGTGCTCAACACTGGCACCAGCTGCAGGAGTGGCTGGCAGGGTGGAGCGCACGCCTGGAGGCTGCAACCCAGGGTCCTCCACAGGGTTAGAGGGTTATTGGGGAGAACAAAGTGTAATTACCTTCTAATCCAATATTATGTTCACGTTACAAACAAGATCTATAGTCGGGTTGCTGATGAAGCCCATCTTATGCACACATAACCTGAGGTGGTTTTCTCTGAAGCACAAGTGCAATGAGTACACCTGCAGATAGAGTATGGACATGAGGAGATCCAGCTACTGGTAGCATTGACTTACACTGACGCTTACAATCAGCACACAAAGAAGGCTTCTTCCAAGTTGCCTTCACCACTTTTACTCAGATCCATAGTGTATTGTTAAAAGTGATAGTGCCTGTACGGTATGTGTGTGTATGTGTGTTGGTTGTGTTCTTGGGGGGGTTATAAAGTGTGTGCGTGTGTATGTGCCTGTGCGCGTGTACCGAGTAGGTGGATTTCGTCGATGATGAGGATGGCCACTTTCTGCACGTAGCTGCGGTTCTGCCAGCTGCGGCTCACGCCGTCCCACTTCTCTGGGGTGGTGACGATCAGGTCCGCCTTAGCGATCTGCCGCATGTCCGGAGTCACATCACCAGTCAGCTCTACCACCCTGTCAGGGAGAGAGCGAGGGAGGAGAGAGAGAGAAAGAGGAGAGAGAGAGAGAGAGAGAGAGAGAGAGAGAGAGAGAGAGAGAGAGAGAGAGAAAGAATAAGCAAACAAAGCAAAGAAAGAAAGACATGTCAATGTTTATACATCCTCACAATGAAAAATGTAGACTCACACACACTCTGTCTCTCCCTCCCACTCTCACAGACAGACAGAGGGAGACACACACACACACAAACAAACACACACACACACACACAACACACACTTACTTGCGGCCTAGTTTCTCCTCTATCCTGATCTTCCAGTCCTCGATCCTCTCGCGGACCAGAGCCTTGAGTGGGGCGATGTAGACCACCTTGGAGGTGGGGTACTTGTTGAAGACCCTGAAGATGGCCAGCTCGGCGGCGATGGTCTTGCCGGAGCCGGTGGGCGCCCCCAGCAGCACGTTGGTGTCGGTGTGGTAGAGCGTGTGGAAGATCTGCGTCTGGATGGGGTTGAAGTGGGTGAAGCGGTACAGGCTCTCGTACTCGCGGTTCCCCAGGGCCGTCACGGGCAACGGCTGCAGGTCCAGCAATTCTGCAGCACACAGATGGGGCTCACAGATCAGGTGGGCGTCACAGATCAGTTTGGATGTTTGCAAAATAAAATACTCTCTATGGGAATCTGTGTGTGTGCACTCGTGACTGTTCGTGTGTGTGTGTGTGTAATAGTTTGTGTGTGTGTGTGTGTGTGTGTCTACCTGTGTGAGGTGGGTGTCTCTCGGGCAGTATGAGATGCTGGAAGTTGATGACACACACGGCTTCGGACCCGAGCCAGCGGTCAGACACGGCTCTGATGTAGTACTGCGAAGGCATGGGCTCAAAGATGGGGATGGTGAAGACCACCTGCTGCGGCTCGCCTGACACCACCTGGGGGCGATGGAAAGCAACATTCACTTGCACCATACCATACCAATGCCATTCACACAAAGTGCAGATCTTTCCAAAACTGTACAGTAACATTCACCTGAACTTAAACCGTATTTAGTTCTATTCAGCTGTACATAGTTATATTCAGCTGTTAGTTCTATTCAGCTGTACTTAGTTCTATTCAGCTGTACATAATTATATTCAGCTGTATACTGTAGTTATATTCAGCTGTATATAGTTCTATTCAGCTGTACTTAGTCTCAATTGCATGCAGGTACCTTTGTATGGCTCTGCTTACTTCTATTCAGCTGTACTTAGTTCTATTCAGCTGTAGTTAGTTTAGAGCCTTGTGCCTTTATATGGCTCTGCTTAGTTCTACTTCAGCTGTACTTAGTTCTGTTCACATTCAATTAAGCCTATGCTCAAAAGTACAAAAGTACAGTAAGACCTCAACCTTTTCAGGCTAATAACTCGTCTATGCAATACTATAATAATGCAGGACTATTTCACTGCTATGGATACTGAAGCAGCATCGTTCAAATTTCAAGAATTCTCCAGGTATTTAGGACTGTTACAGAGGTTCTACTGCAGGCTGTAAACATACATGCACACAGATACAAACAAACACACACACACACACACACACACACACACACACACACACACACGATTTAGCTCCAAAAAACACATACCACATATACATCCACCTCAATAGCCCACCTGTTTCTTCTGCAGCAGAAAGTACTCCGAGTGGTAGATGTGGTCGTTGACAGGGTCCTCCACCCAGAGCCACCAGGCTCCCCCACTGAGCCGTGCACCTGAGGGGCAGAGAGAGGGCAGAGAGGGGGCAGAGACTTACACACTGATCTACTGTGTAGCTATGACCAACACCAGCACCCCTAGCACTGATTCACACCGCATGCCTGGCTGTGTGTGGTCTCCTCTGCATTGTAGCTTGAATGTTATTCCTCATTTTCACTTACAAGTCACTTACACCACACACACACCACACACACACACACACACCACAAACACAAACACACATTTTAATACCTTTATTTGTGTTCACATTTTACAATATATTTCATTGAACAGAGACAATCTTAGATACCAGCATTGTAAACCCAGTAGCCTATGCCTCTGGTCTCAGTTCATGGGTACAAAAAACAGCGCCTTCTCCAGATGTGGCGACTGCCAATTATCCACACACACACACACACACACACACACACACACACACACACACACACAACACACCACACACACACAGACACACAGTTAACCAATTGAGACAAGGACCTTACATGACCTGAATCTCAGTGTATAACTGAATAAAGAGAAAAGCCAAATCTTTATAGCGCCGCATTCAATAAACTTTTTTTCTTTTGTGGCACACTAGAATAACTCCACCATGGCATTAAGCATACAAAAGCCATATCATAAAACAAGTTTGTGGCTGTGTACTGCCTCCCACCACAAAAAAAAAAAAAAAAAAAAACTTAAGGCATGTATAGGTAGCAGGTAGCATGGAACCCTCTGAGAATATCAATACAGAATGCAGTAATGCAGTGTGTGTGTGTGTGCGTGTGTGTGTGCGTGTGTGTGTGTGTGTGTGTGTGTGTGTGTGGGCGGGGTGTTGCCGCATGTCTTTGTGTCTACATGGCCCAGTACAGACCCCCCCCCCCCCCGCCGTAGCCCAAGGCAGCTCAGCTGGGTAGGTTTAGCGTTACATCTCTCCCATGACCACGACACGCATCACTAATCAGCCACGAGCATCCATCTTCGGGTTTATCCTCTCTTCCGAGCTCCACTCGCCACACACACTACAATGGGCCTCCTATTCCCGCCGAGGTGGCGCTCCCGTCTCCGGGGTAATCTTCCCGAGATTCCCACCGGCCCCTACCTGACCCGGATCATCTGGGAATTAATGAGGGAGACGTGTGGATGTGGGACGAGACGAGCCGAGACAGCGCTGTGACCGACGGAGTGCTGAAGGCCGACCGCAGGAAAATGAACCGACTGGCCGGCCGAGCACAAAAGCAGAAGGGTCTCGGAGACGCCAGAACCGTCACTCATCTACAGCCACATGTCAGTCTGATGAGCGCAGAACTACCCTTCATGAGTGAGAAACGGGCCCGCCGTTGACTCAAATGGGACTATTTTTAAACCATGGACCGCATTGTTTTTACTTTACAGGCTATCAGAGACCATTCTAGTCTCTTCATGTCATCCAAACTTTTCTCTCAGGTTCTCTGAAGACGTCGGATTGGAACACTCTGACGTGATTTAGAAAGAGTTGTGAGAAGAACACAGGCCCAAAAGGATCATACTCAGTCTGGAGGATGTGCTCAGTGCACCCCGACCCCCCATTGTGAGAAGAAGAAGACCTCTGTTTTCAACAGACATGTGCAAGTGTGAAGAACACCCTTGAGTATACTAAAACATACAAACACACACACACACACACACATCCACACATGTGCAAATGCATGCACGTGTACACACACACACACACACACACACAAGCATGCACACCACACGGGCTCTTGGCAGCTACTGTGGGCTAAATTCTTTATGAGTGTTGTTTTAAATAACAGATCGCACCAGAGGGATTCACACTCTCTCTCATTATCTCTTGTGTGCTGCGTGGAGAGGTGCAGGGGAATGAGGAGGCCCTCAAAGAGAGGGAGAGAGAGAGAGAGAGAGAGAGAGAGAGAGGGAGAGAGAGAGAGTAAAGAGGGAAGATGGGGAGAGGAAAACAGGAAGGAATGAAGAATGAGGAAAAGACAGAAAAAACTACATGACAGACAGACAGAAGGGAGATAGATAGGTAGTTAAAATTTGAGTTTGTTTAAATTGAATTTGTAGTTTGTGGTCAACAGTATACTCTTTGGCTACATA